>NW_011499853.1:1429231-1437806 GCF_000495115.2 Populus euphratica
TATTGTTGTTGTTATTATTGCTATTATTGTTGTTTATAATTGTTGTTTATAATTTGTACAATTAACCTCTTTGTGGTTCGACCCCGGTCTTGCCAGGTTATTTATTACTTCGACACTCCTGCACTTGGAAGAAGACATTAATCTTTTCGCCGTGTCAACTTGCAACTAAAAGTTTTTCCTATCTTCTCCAAGCAAGAGGATAACAGCCAAATATCCACAATACAAGCCTTGATCATGGCTAACCTTGCCAAGGTTAAATTATCACACTGTTAATCTCACCAAAGCCAAACTTTGATATCAAGATTTTTCTAAGTATAGGTTTTAGACCCTTACAGATTGCTTAAAAGAATTCTCCTATATTTTTTTAAATATAGGTTTTAAATCCATCAAGGGTGAGATACAAACCTAAAAAAGTCTTCAATTTATTAACAAGCCTTACATTCATACTTTGAAAATATAACGCCATATATATATAAAGTTTAAGGCCTTAGGTCCAATATCCAAGGCTTAAAGCCATAATATTCATTATAAGATTAAAGATTCCTACATTACCGAGGCAAATAATTTTTATATAAAAGAGCTTTTACGTATTCATTTTAGGCTTTTGGGCAACATACATTTTATACTTGGTTGTAGATGCCCATGCATGGAAGACAACCTTGAAGTTAGGAACCTGAACATTGGGAAAAAGCTCATTAAAGTCCATCTGTAATCCTCTAGAGAGGTTGAAGAAGTACAATTTGGATATAAATAAAAATAATATGTCCAATATAATCTCTATTAAGGAGACAAACTCCCTATACTTAGCATATAGTTCTTGGAAGGGATTCTTTAATGTTTCCATCCTTACATGAGAATTATAAGCCTCTTATTTTGTTTCTCTCCACTCCTCATTTAATACCTTTTTGTACTCCATAAACTTATATACCTCTTTCTCCAATGAGTTTATTCGGCTATACGCCTCCATAAAGCTTTTTTGCAGTAGAGCGTAGGATGTAAACATGTCTTTTTAACTCCCTTCACAGTTAAGCATGATGACTTTAACATATTTCAACTCAGCATATTGAGTAGCCTTCTCTTCCCTCAGTTTACACACCTTCATCCTATTAGTGTGATGATGTTCAATGGTCTTATTTATAGCCATTCTCTCCTCAACACATTGACTTCTTGAATGAGTACGTATTATAAAGGTCTAAACAATTAAAAAAAAAACAAAAAAAGTTCAAATTCTTATTAACTAAGACTTATTAGTGCATTAAAAATAAAAGTTATTTAAAAAGACTCTTTATACCTGAATGGTCATCTGCCCAATTATACCTAAGTGGCTCAGATAACTAGGCTTTATCTAAGATGTTCATCATATTTAGTTTTTTTAGGCCCAAGGGTAAACCTCCCTTATAGGATAGATTTCATAATGTTTGTTTCCTCTAAGAGGAAAAAAAATTCACCCCCGTAGTGTTAGGCACCTAGCTAAAAGGCCTAGTGAGTGTAGGAATTAGGTTGAGTGAAGCTAGTGCTGGTTGAAGAAATGATTTCTTCTACATCAAATTCAGAAACAATAGAAACCCTTCTTCTCTTCCAGCAAGAGGCAGCGTTAAGAATGATTAATGTGTGAATAGGCACCTCAGGATTGTCACTAGGACTTCCTCAATATCAATGGGAGCTTTTTATGTACCTATCCTCCTAGATGTCAGAGCTTCTTATAAGAAGAAGAATGAGAGGTCTTCAGATAAAAAGGCATAACTAGTTGTTAGGATGGTCATGTGGCTAGGCATGAATGATGTAGACTCAATTAACCATGACTCGGATACTTGGCAAAGATCTTGCAAAAGAGATGATAAATATCTTCTCATACAGAAGTCATAAGTCATTAGTTCATTTATAGTAAAAATCAAGGAACTTGATATTTTACTGAAATCGTCAATAATTTCTTTATTTATTGGTAATATTTTTTTAACCTTGTTATAACCTAAATTTGTAGCAAAGTGTTAGTAAATTACTTCTTAACATACAAGAAACAAAAATAGAATTGTCAAGTGATATTAATGAAAGTTCAATCATTTAGAGTGAGATCTATTTTTTCTGTTTAATATGTAACATTGACTTCACCATCTTAATTCAATGATGAGAATTATGTCTAATAAAAGCAAAGAATGAAAGCTTTCATCAAATTACTAGACGAGAAAGTTTGACATTTAATAAAACATGAATGGACCAAGCCTGAAACTTTTTTCAACAATTAAACTTTAGACGAATCCATTTATTATAATTGGAATAATATGGCCGAATGATATATTTATAGCATTGTCTTTTGATGACTTTAAAAAAATCTTTATATGTGAGATAGATAAAGAAGTTTGGGATATTCTTAAAGTTACTTACAAGGGAACTAAGATGGTGAGAGATTCAAAATTACAAATGCTAACCTCAAGATTTGAGGAGATAAGAATGTTGGGAGATGAATCTTTTAATGAGTTTCGTACAAAACTTAACAATATTGTAAATTTTAGGTTCAATTTAAGAGAAAAATGGAGGACTCGCGAATTACAAGATTCTAAGATCTATACTTGAAAGATTTCAACAAAAGATAACAGTAATAGAATAAAGCAAGGATCTAGACATTATATATATTAAGGAATTAGTAGGTTCCTTGTAAACTTATAAATTTATGTTACAATTAATTATGTTAAGAAATAATATATTTATTCTTTCTGTGATGATCTTAATACTAAAGATATAGCTCTTGTAGCTAGGAAATTCAAAAAAATTATGTTTAAGAAAAAGAACAATGGAAAAAATATAAAGGGCAAAGATTTTACCAAAATGAGTTAAAAAATAGAAGTAAAAGTAAAATCAAATTTAATAAAAAAGTTAAGTTTTTTAAATGCTCAAGATATGGTCACTTAAGAAATGAATATCCTAATTTCAAAAAATAGATAAAGAAAAGGCCCTTAATATTACAGTAAGTGACGAATTTGATTTTAAAAATTATAATTCATCATTTGATAATGAATTTGCTTTTGTCAATCTTTTTGGTCTTGTTAATGAAGATACTTATATGACCTCAACAATCAATACATCTAGTGATTCTAACATAAATCAAACTATTAATTATTCTAGTGATTCAAATATTATTTTTGTTATTGACAATCATGAATTAAACCTGAATGAAGCTTATGATGACTTATGTGAAAAAGTCATAAAAATTAAAAAAATGTTCAACAAGCTAAAAATTATGGAGAACTAGAAAATAAAAATATTATTGAAGCTTTAAAGTTATCAAATATAGAGATATCTAGATCTCTCACCAAGCTCAAAGCATTTCGAAAAGTGCTAACAATGTACAAATAGTCAAAGAAAGAATCAACAATATAAAAACTTAATGAACTATTGAAAGCATAAGAGGTTAGCACTAATTGTACAAGTTTAGAATATACAACACATGAAAATTTGATTAATAATATGTTAACAACCTCCTGTTTCAAAGAAATCATTTTTGTTAAAGGTAAATTAAAAGAGATTATCATGACTAGAAATAAGTCAAACAATGTCCAAATAAGTAGGTTTATTCCTCCTTGTTAGTAATGTGGAATTATAGGACATGCAAAAATAAATTATTTCAATCTAGAAAATAGCGTTTTTAGTAAGAGTTAAAATTTAGAGTATAAAATTAACTAAGCATTAAAACTATTATGTATTATAAAAAGTAAACTCTGTAAGTTAGCGGGTTGTGGGAAATCTCAAAAGTTTAAAAATTATATCAAAAAAAATAAAAATAGCAGGTAGTTAATAAAAAATCAATATATCTAGTAGGATATACAAAACTGAAAACTATGAATGACAATTATAATATATATATGTCAAAAGATAAAAGTCGGTTAAAAAAATTTAAATCCTTGAGTGGAGGACCCATGATTTTTTAAGATGCAAGCACAACTACTATTAAAGGTAAGAGAAGTATTGATATTCTTAATATATCTATTTTTTATCATGTACGCGTTTTTATAAATATCTCAAATATTTATATTAGATATTTCAGTTATTTATGTTAAATATCTTATAACTTAGATTTAAACAAGGTATAAGAAACATTTATTCTTAGCCTAACAATTTGAGTTAATAAGTTTGATGTTATTAATTGATTGTCAAGTTTTTACCATTAATTTTAAGTTTTTTATGATTTTATACAATTCAAGTTTACTTCTTTTTTTTTTTGTGTCAAGTTAAAAAAATATTTTTAACAATCATGAGCTGAACCGGCCTCCAGTAGTTTATAAATAGTACATTTTATATATTTTTTTAGCAAAAAATATCTTTCATAAAAATATATTGAGTAACTACAAGATTTAAAAACAATTATTTTAAACTCATTAATTGTCTTTTTGAAAGAAAAAAATACAAAAAATTTAAGTTTTTATATAAAAATATATATTTTTTAAAAAAATATTACAACTTTAATGAAAATATAGATGAAAAGCCTTAAAAATGATGGATATAAAAAAATGTTTGGCTATAACATTGAAACTAACTATATAATTGGATAGTGTTTTTGAGGTTCGTATAAAAAGGGTTTAGACCACATCATATGTAAATTATCATTTACTTTTTTCTTTTCAAAACCATGAAGAATTATGTTTTTCATATTTGTAATCGATATTTCATTTGAATTAATTCAATATTAGTAATTTATGAAAATCTAGACATTCAAAAACTTATTATGAAAGGTTTTTTGAGGGGAAAAAAAC
Source organism: Populus euphratica (assembly GCF_000495115.2). Classification (NCBI taxonomy): domain Eukaryota; kingdom Viridiplantae; phylum Streptophyta; class Magnoliopsida; order Malpighiales; family Salicaceae; genus Populus; species Populus euphratica. The sequence continues at coordinate 1,433,977 of NW_011499853.1, forward strand.
ATGAATGTTATTTTTACAAAATATTTAAAAATCATGCATACATGCAGAACTTATTGGTCAATTTTTTTCAAACGTTAAATTAGCACTACTTTTCCCTAACTTAAAATTTAGTTTTCATTGTCCTTTTTTGGCCAATAATATCTATAACTTGATAGGATCTTTTAAAATTCTTGCCTTAATCAATTTTAATTTCATACTCATTATTATTAAAAAATTATCTAAACCTAATTACTTGAACTTTTAAATAAGATTTCAAGATATATTTTATGTTATTCTATAACACACCCTTGAAATAAAAATTTGTTGAGTTAGAAATTTACATAGACCCATATTATTTTATTTTTATTTTTTATCAAATAAATAAGAATAGTAAAATATAAATTTATAACCGATTAGATATTAAAATTTTAATATTATATTAAAAAATTATCTAACTCAATTATTATTATTATCATCTTTATTATTATAGCAGTGCGCTTGAAACTATCTCTTTATCTATATTTTTATTTTTCCGAACGTTGGCCATTTGGGAATGGAGGAAAGGCCCTCCGTTGCCCATGTGCCCCCCTTCGATTAATTAGGAAATCAAATAATGAGAGAAGCTCCCAGCACTCGGACACAATTTTCATGTTGTTTAGTGAACAAGTGTCTATCATTGAATCACGGCTTATCTATCTTAGCTCGACATATAAATTAACAGGAGTGACTCACATGAGTCATACGTAGCATGTTTTATGATCTTAAAAATTTGCAGACCAATCCAAAGAGATTGAAGATTTATGCATATTTATCTGGTCAACCAGCGTTATCGGTTGCGATGAAATTAATAGCACAAAACGGTTTCCTTTGGGTGGTGCCAAACTAAGGAGCTATGTGCATCACTTGTTCTTCAGGTATCTTGTATGTTGAGTACTTTTTGTCTCTTTTTTCTAAATGATTTGGGCAATTTTAATGCGATTTGAACGGCTGACGTGATCAGGAATATCAACCTACCAAGATCAATGAGCTTTCGAAAACAATTTTGATGTGCCCAGGTTCTCATAAACTCTTTAGACTTGATAACTGGGACTTAATTGTGATTGTTTTATTCCCCCAAAAAAAACAAAAAGAACTTCTCATTCCACAGAAAATAAGCCTCAGCTGACAATTTAGGACTTTTAAACTCTGAGATTATTTAAATTTTATTAGGATGAGTAGGTCGATTGGTTCTATATTTGACACCCACTAAAATGAGATTTTTATACCTTATTATAAAGTTGGTTTTTTTAAGAAAGAACTTGAGATCCATGGTTTGTGGTTCAAATGCTTTTGTATCAAGTAGATCTCCACCTTTTAAAAGAACTTGAGATCCATGGTTTTGTGGTTCAAATGCTTTTGTGTCATATAGATTCCCATCTCTCTCAAGGCACCACCCTAAGATTTATAGATTAGTTACATATCCCGAGTATTTGTGCAGAATAAAAATGTTTATATTTTCAAAAATTATGTTCTAAGTTTTAATTTCATTAAGTTTTCAATAAATTATGAAATTTAATATTTAAAATTATGTTTTTTTAATAACTTTTATTTAATATTATAAATAAAAAAAGATGCTAAAAGCTTAGCATCAAGCAAATACTAGTATATTTTTCTAAAATCACGATATCCATATAAAAAATAAATTATAAAGTTTAATTTATAATAAAATATTTAAATTATTTTTTATTTAATAATGTAATAAATAATAAATAATTTTAAAATTAAATATTAACTCAACTTAATACTATAATATTTTTTAAAAATGATCTTGTATAAAAAAATAAAAATAAATAACAAAGTGAAATGTTAGAGATAAAGGTTTGGACCAAATAAGTACGGTATTGCTTACTATTTTGTTTGTAGAGGATGAAAAGAAAGTGATAACAGTTGTTTAGTGTCATACTGTGATTGTTCTGTGTTATTTGTATCACGAACGTGCTTTGTTATAAAATTAAGTATATTAAATTATTTCATAATAATGTATACAAAACTATTTAATAATTTATTACTATGTTGTTTGAGCTAAAATTAATTATTTTTAACAACATAACTTCAAGACTTTTATTTAAAAAACTAAAATAAAATACTTGAAAACATGAAAATACTCTTATCATTAAAATCAAAAGCCATTATATAATAATTTTTTTAAGCAAAAATATATATTGATATTTTTGCGATTTAAAATTTTTCAATGTTATTTTTGTTTTTAAAATAAAATAAATAGTCCTTCATCTCAAAAGACATCGTTTTTTATGTTTTTTTGAAGTAAAAGCTAATATATTATTAAACTTGTTTTTGTTAAAAATCACCTCCCGCTCTAGAAGAAATCAAGCAATTAATTTATAAAATCCTCATCAAACACTTTTTTAATATTTTTAATTGCTTTATTTAAAGCAATGTTGTAAAAACTAGAAAAGTAAAAGAGCCAAACAGGCTTTATATAAAGTCGATGACCAGCTATATACTTTTTTTTTTTTATTGTCTTATAATATTTTTAGGGATTATTATAGGATTGTATGCATTTGTGTGCATAAAAAAACTCCTATCCTTATCTTACTCTATCCTATTAAAGTATGGTCATTTTTTAGATAATTGATGATTAGCTATTTTTATTTTATTTTGTAATTATCATATCTACAAGTGGAATTAGCTGTATAAAGAAACTAATTTATACTTATCTTAATTACTAACAGCCTATCCTTATTTTAATTTTCATATATATATATATACACACACACACAGAAGAGAGAGAAATGCTTTTGCATTATGATTTATTGTCCTAATGAAGGAAGCTGGTACTAGACAATAGTTTTTAAACTTTATCCGGTTAAAATCTGGATTCAGAGTTTTGATTGGGTTTTTCAAGTTAATTTTTTTAAATCAAATCAATATTATTTTAATAAAAAAAATCAATAGGTTATAATCGTGTTTATGATTGGATCTTGTTGGATCACACTAAATTTTGTATTTTCATATTTTTCTTAAACTCAGCCTAGTTCCAATCCTAGATCTGCTGAGTCCCGTGTCGACTAGTCAGGCTGGATTTCAAAATTATACATTAGACTACCAAGAATCAAAATAGGATTTTTGATGATGAACATAAAGAATAACATGTCATATTTTTAATTATTTATTTATTATACATGAGTTCCAATTATATTTTAATATATCATTTAATCAAGGTAACCTTACCATCACCACCATTCAGTTTCTTTTTTATTTGAATACTACCTTGTTAAAAAAACAATTGTAAAATTTTAATTTATTTCTTTTTTACTTTGAAAATTACATATGGATAAAGAATCGAAATATATATCAATATAACTTTATTATAAAGAAAACATATAAGTGAATTTTGTTGTCATATTATAATACAAAATCCTCTTCTTTTTAGTTCTTTTCCCCTTGTTTACATTTATTGGTATTTATAATTTTATTTCCAACTTACAATTTGAATTTTTGTTGTTTTTAGGGTTTAATAACAAAAGAATCATAATAGTTTATTGGAATACAAACTCAGCAAAGCAAGCAAAAAGGAGTTTTATAAAAATAAATTAATGCTCGAATTTTATTTAAAAGAATAGAGGGGAAAAAAAGAAAAAATAATTTTTTTTATTCAAATGAAATATTTCTCTTTAAAAAAATTGAAAATTTCATTTTTTTATTTTGTCATTTTTTTTTCTAAATTTGAAAACCACATTTTTTTTAATGCTTTTCATATTTTTCCTTTATAATTTCATTACTTTTAAATGAAAAAAATAAAACAATGAATAATACATTCATCTGACTAGGCAAGTAATGGAGTACGTACT
>NW_011499853.1:1438662-1689391 GCF_000495115.2 Populus euphratica
TTGTTATTGCTATTATTGTTGTTTATAATTTGTACAATTAACCTCCTTGTGGTTCGACCCCGGTCTTGCCGGGTTATTTATTACTTCGACACTCCTGCACTTGGGAGAAGACATCAATCTTTTAGTCGTGTCAGGGGTGCTCTCCAAAAGTATGAACAACCCCACATAGTATTACACCCCTCTTAAGGTCTAGCTATACCATCAAATCTAACCATCATCTATTCTCTTCTTCACTTTTTTGAATGGGTAGATTTTCATTAAAAGTTAACTTTTATGAGCCCCGTTAGCCTAATAAAAAAGGTGAAGAACTAAAGAATGGAAGGCCTCCATTCAGCACCACTTATTGGTAAATAGCAGTGTCTGAACACCCTTATTGTGGGTTCTTTAATGAGGATCCTTAATTACTTGTCAAAATTAGACAGGGTAATCCACCTGTTATAGTGGTGTTAAGTTGGACTCAGATTGAAAGAATAAAAAAATCATTTGCAAACCGATACATGCACATGAGGTAGTAATAATAAGATTACCCCTAACATGTTTATTAGTAACCTAGTTAACCTAATCATCAGCCTCAGACAAGAGGACTATAAAGTCCCCTGATTGTCTAGAATTAGTTGAGGTCACTTGTTCATACAACACCATGCTTTACTTTATCCTGAAGAATCCTAGGTAGTCTTTATTATTTTTTAAGATTTGAAGCCTTTTAAGATATAGTCTTGTTCCTTTTTTATAGTACAAGAGGGTTGAGAAGAGCCACTTTCAAATCTAGGGTTTATTATAATGGCAGTAAATCCTTGGCAAATAATTTTAATTTTAGGCTTGAAACTGAAATCTTTCTTAGAAGACATAATCTTTTTGCCTTTTCTAAAAGTTATTTTAAAGAATAAGATTTAAAGATAAAAATAATATGAAATGTGTTATGTGTTTACCTAAAAGATGACCTTTTTGTAAAACACAAAGAAACTTAATCTTCTCATCTAAAAGCTTATATTACAAAAATGCAAAACAAAATTTTGGAAAAGGTAAAAAAAAATTAATTAAGAAAGAAAAGGGTTTATATAGGCCACTGCCTCTCACTTCTACCAATATATGAAGGATATGTGGTATTACATCATAACCCTAAGAAAGCTAAATACATATTGCATTGATTACACGTAACTAAATGGTCTTCTAAAAAAGATTGCTTTGCATTCCCCTAATAGAATTTAAAATCAATGTGCAAAGGTGCCAAATTTATAGGAAAGACAAGATAAATATGATTAATTGTTGCTTTTCAAGTCTTTTCGCATCAAACATATAATGACTTAAAGGAGAAACTGATGAGTTAGTATTATTTCTTTACTTAATATTTTTATGCTTATGTGAAAAAGCTTAAACCTATCATATGATGATAACCTAAACAAACATGGGTCTATCAAACTTGTTACATGTGTGTAGCATCACGGTGACCCTTCTCGGGTAAGATCTAAAACATCATTTTATTGGTTAGAGAGTCGCTACTTAGTATTAAGACTACTAAGAACCTTAACAAATTTTTTTATCTGAGATTCTAGACAAGGGACATATTGCATAAATGAAAAGTAGTGGAACTCCTAATATGCCTTATTTAAGGTAGATTGTATTATTTTTTTTATTGTTTATTATGGCAGATTTGCTATAATGAACAAAACCTAGTTTTCTAGGTCAAAAACTTGGTTTGGAAAGGTAAAATATCCTCAATTACTATTAAAGCCTCTTTCAGGATAAAACTAAGATTTTTACTACCATGAATCATTTGCAAACCGATACATGCACATGGGGTAGTAATAATAAGATTACCCCGAACATGTTTATTAGCAACCTAGGTAACCTGATCATCAGCCTCAGACAAGAGGACCATAAAGTCCCCTGATTGTCTAAAATTAGTTGAGGTCACTTGTTCATACAACACCATGCTTTACTTTATCCTGAAGAATCCTAGGTAGTCTTTATTATTTTTTAAGATTTGAAGCCTTTTAAGATATAGTCTTGTTCCTTTTTTATAGTACAAGAGGGTTGAGAAGAGCCACTTTCAAATCTAGGGTTTATTATAATGGCAGTAAATCCTTGGCAAATAATTTTAATTTTAGGCTTGAAACTGAAATCTTTCTTAGAAGACATAATCTTTTTGCCTTTTCTAAAAGTTATTTTAAAGAATAAGATTTAAAGATAAAAATAATATGAAATGTGTTATCTGTTTACCTAAAAGATGACTTTTTTATAAAACACAAAGAAACTTGATCTTCTCATCTAAAAGCTTATATTACAGAAAATGCAAAACAAAATTTTGAAAAAAGTAAAAAAAAAATTAATTAAGAAAGAAGAGGGTTTATATAGGCCACTACCTCTCACTCCTACCAATACATGAAGGATATGTGGTATTACATCATAACCCTAAGAAAGCTAAATACATATTGCATTGATTACACGTAACTAAATGGTCTTCTAAAAAAGATTGCTTTGCATTCTCCTAATAGAATTTAAAATCAATATGGAAAGGTGCCACATTTATAGGAAAGACAAGATAAATATGATTAATTGTCGCTTCTTAAGTCTTTTCGCATCAAACGCATAATGACTTAAGGAGAAACTGATGAGTTAGTATTATTTCTTTACTTAATATTTTTATGCTTATGTGAAAAAGCCTAAACCTATCATATGATGATAACCTAAACAAGCATGGGTCTATCAAACTTGTTACATGTGTGTAGCATCACGGTGACCCTTCCCGGGCAAGATCTAAAAGGTCATTTTATTGGTTAGAGAGTCGCTACCTAGTATCAAGACTACTAAGAACCTTAACAGATCTTTTTATCCGAGATTCTAGACAAGGGACATATTGCATAAATAAAAAGTAGTAGAATTCCTAATATGCCTTATTTGAGGTAGATTGTATTTTTTATTATTATTATTATTATGACAGATTTGCTATAATGAGCAAAACCTAGTTTTTTAGGTCAAAAACTTGGTTTGGAAAGGCAAATTATACTCAATTACTATTGAAGCCTCTTTCAGGATAAAACTGAGATTTTTACTACCACGTAATTTCAAATAATATTTTAAGTAAAATTGCTTACTGATTTTATCCTTATATTAGAAGTGAATGAGTTGTATTATTCACAATAATATTTTAGATATCAACCTCATACTGGATTTTTTATTCTTATATTAAAAAGTAATAAAATTATTATTCATAACAATATTTTGGATACTAACCCTTTTCAGATTTTTTTTATACTTATATTTAAAATTGATAAAAATAATTTCAAAAATAATTTTTAATTTTTTTTAATATAGGCCAAAAAACCTTTGGAATTTTACAAATTTGTTGTAAAATTCATGCAATATATTTTTTATATAAAAAACAAGCCAAAGTATTTTAAATTTTCTTTGAAAGAAAGATGCTCAAATAATTTTAGGATTTTTTCCATGTGCAAGAAAAAAAAAATTATTTTTTTTTACTTTTTAGGATTTGTTTGATAAAACACCCAACTAAAGATAAAAATAATATGAAATGTGTTATCTGTTTACCTAAAAGATGACTTTTTTATAAAACACAAAGAAACTTGATCTTCTCATCTAAAAGCTTATATTACAGAAAATGCAAAACAAAATTTTGAAAAAAGTAAAAAAAAAATTAATTAAGAAAGAAGAGGGTTTATATAGGCCACTACCTCTCACTCCTACCAATACATGAAGGATATGTGGTATTACATCATAACCCTAAGAAAGCTAAATACATATTGCATTGATTACACGTAACTAAATGGTCTTCTAAAAAAGATTGCTTTGCATTCTCCTAATAGAATTTAAAATCAATATGGAAAGGTGCCACATTTATAGGAAAGACAAGATAAATATGATTAATTGTCGCTTCTTAAGTCTTTTCGCATCAAACGCATAATGACTTAAGGAGAAACTGATGAGTTAGTATTATTTCTTTACTTAATATTTTTATGCTTATGTGAAAAAGCCTAAACCTATCATATGATGATAACCTAAACAAGCATGGGTCTATCAAACTTGTTACATGTGTGTAGCATCACGGTGACCCTTCCCGGGCAAGATCTAAAAGGTCATTTTATTGGTTAGAGAGTCGCTACCTAGTATCAAGACTACTAAGAACCTTAACAGATCTTTTTATCCGAGATTCTAGACAAGGGACATATTGCATAAATAAAAAGTAGTAGAATTCCTAATATGCCTTATTTGAGGTAGATTGTATTTTTTATTATTATTATTATTATGACAGATTTGCTATAATGAGCAAAACCTAGTTTTTTAGGTCAAAAACTTGGTTTGGAAAGGCAAATTATACTCAATTACTATTGAAGCCTCTTTCAGGATAAAACTGAGATTTTTACTACCACGTAATTTCAAATAATATTTTAAGTAAAATTGCTTACTGATTTTATCCTTATATTATAAGTGAATGAGTTATATTATTCACAATAATATTTTAGATATCAACCTCATACTGGATTTTTTATTCTTATATTGAAGAGTAATAAAATTATTACTCATAAAATTATTTTTGATACTAACCCTTTTCAGATTTTTTTATACTTATATTTTTTTTAATTTTTTTTAATATAGGCCAAAAAACCTTTGGAATTTTACAAATTTGTTGTAAAATTCATGCAATATATTTTTTATATAAAAAACATGCCAAAGTATTTTAAATTTTCTTTGAAAGAAAGATGCTCAAATAATTTTAGGATTTTTTCCATGTGCAAGAAAAAAAAAATTATTTTTTTTTACTTTTTAGGATTTGTTTGATAAAACACCCAACTTTTCTTGAAATAAAACTACTCAAATTAAGCGTAAAGGGTGTTTGTCAAATACACATTTAAATCAAAAAAATCATTTAAAAAAACATGGCAAACCAAATAAGGTATTAAACCCTTTGTCCCAAAAAATTTTAATCCAACCTGATTGGGTTAATCTAGAATTTTTTATTCAACATAAACCAAATCAACAAACTTGGTTTGACCCGAAAAAAACTTAAAAACAAAACTAAAACCAAAAAATAAATTAAACCCCTACAAAAGCTCAAAAAAACATGAACAAAACTAATTAAATGCCAAAAAAATGAAAAGCATCGAGAACCATCAAGAACAACGAACCAAACCCAATAACATGGAACCCAAAATAGACCAAATTTAGTCAAAATAAAGGCACATACATGTTTGAAATCATACAATGATTAATAATCTAGCATTAATTTATTTCAATTATCATTTAAATATCACAATTTTATTTATGTGAAAAAGCCTAAACCTATCATATGATGATAACCTAAACAAGCATGGGTCTATCAAACTTGTTACATGTGTGTAGCATCACGGTGACCCTTCCCGGGCAAGATCTAAAAGGTCATTTTATTGGTTAGAGAGTCGCTACCTAGTATCAAGACTACTAAGAACCTTAACAGATCTTTTTATCCGAGATTCTAGACAAGGGACATATTGCATAAATAAAAAGTAGTAGAATTCCTAATATGCCTTATTTGAGGTAGATTGTATTTTTTATTATTATTATTATTATGACAGATTTGCTATAATGAGCAAAACCTAGTTTTTTAGGTCAAAAACTTGGTTTGGAAAGGCAAATTATACTCAATTACTATTGAAGCCTCTTTCAGGATAAAACTGAGATTTTTACTACCACGTAATTTCAAATAATATTTTAAGTAAAATTGCTTACTGATTTTATCCTTATATTAGAAGTGAATGAGTTGTATTATTCACAATAATATTTTAGATATCAACCTCATACTGGATTTTTTATTCTTATATTAAAAAGTAATAAAATTATTATTCATAACAATATTTTGGATACTAACCCTTTTCAGATTTTTTTTATACTTATATTTAAAATTGATAAAAATAATTTCAAAAATAATTTTTAATTTTTTTTAATATAGGCCAAAAATCCTTTGGAATTTTACAAATTTGATGTAAATTTATAAAATTCATGCAATATATTTTTTATATAAAAAACATGCCAAAGTATTTTAAATTTTCTTTGAAAGAAAGATGCTCAAATAATTTTAGGATTTTTTCCATGTACAAGAAAAAATATATTTTATTTTATTTTTTTATTTTTTAGGCTTTGTTTGATAAAACACCCAATTTTTCTTGAAATAAAACTACTCAAATTAAGCCTAAGGGGTGTTTGTCAAATACACACTTAAACCAAACAAATCATTTAAAAAAACATAGCAAACCAAATAAGGTATTAAACCCTTTGTCCCAAAAAAAATTAACCCAACCCGACTGGGTTAACCTAAAATTTTTTGTTCGAATGCACTTTTAAGTACTAATCAATGGGTTTCGGTTAAGAATATGATCTTGAGATCAAAGATAAAAAAAATGTGTCGAAAACCATGTGATTGAACACTTGAGCCGACTGAGAATTGATGATATACAAACCAAAACAATACGAGAGACATTCCTCGATAAGCAATTATATGTGTTACATTCCTCTATAAGACTATGGTATGCTGATTTGGTGAACTATTTAGTCACTAAAGAATTCTCTCCAAACACTATATTATTAGTTAATCATGCATAAGAAAGGATTATGTCAAAAGAAATAAACCGAAATTGGTCCAAACCTAAGGGCTAAGGTAAGGTTCTTCTCATGAATACGAAGAACATTGTCTAAAAACCCAAAAAAATATCCGGCCAAGGCAGCCACTTTCAAGTCTAAAAATAGGCATTTTTGGTTTTTAAAACATATTTTTTTATCCCATCAAGTCACCATATCATACACAAACATGTTTGAACCAAAAACTAAAAAAAATAAAAAATAAAAACATCAAAATCAAGCATGAGATACCAAAACAAAAATACTATCAACTTAAAACAACCTACATGTTCATGAAATATGGATTCAAATTTGATTTTCTGAATCTATTTTATGCATGGAGAGGCCCAATAAACTCAGGATAAAAAAACCTTGCTTTTAATATGTATAGCTTAAATTAAACAAAAACTAATACAACATTATATATATATAATTAAACAACAACTTTAATTTATCAAAAACATAAAAAGACTTGAAAAGAACATTATTAAATAAAAAACACAACAATGAAGAGGTCAATACAATATTACTTGTTAAACCTTTCAAACCTCTTTTATATACTTGTAAACATAAATATAAACAAAACAAATAAAAAAAAAAGAAAACATGCTACAAAGGACATAATTTTGGATTAGCAAGGTATCTTTAGAACAACTACTCTCTTTTAGCTTTTTTTTTGAAAATTTTGCCACTCACAAATTTGCAAAACTTATCAACTTAAAACAACCTACATGTTCATGAAATATGGATTCAAATTTGATTTTCTGAATCTATTTTATGCATGGAGAGGCCCAATAAACTCAGGATAAAAAAACCTTGCTTTTAATATGTATAGCTTAAATTAAACAAAAACTAATACAACATTATATATATATAATTAAACAACAACTTTAATTTATCAAAAACATAAAAAGACTTGAAAAGAACATTATTAAATAAAAAACACAACAATGAAGAGGTCAATACAATATTACTTGTTAAACCTTTCAAACCTCTTTTATATACTTGTAAACATAAATATAAATAAAATAAATAAAAAATAATAAAAACATGCTACAAAGGACATAATTTTGGATTAGCAAGGTATCTTTAGAACAACTACTCTCTTTTAGCTTTTTTTTTGAAAATTTTGCCACTCACAAATTTGCAAAACTTAAGAAAATTTTTATTTAGGCTTTCAAACCTCTACTCTTATGTTTCTTAATGATAGTTCTCTTCTTTATCTTTATCTTTATCTTTTTCTTATTTTTCATTTTTTTTTCAACCTTTTTTTTCATCTTGAGGGCTATCAATTAAACAACAACTTTAATTTATCAAAAACATAAAAAGACTTGAAAAGAACATTATTAAATAAAAAACACAACAATGAAGAGGTCAATACAATATTACTTGTTAAACCTTTCAAACCTCTTTTATATACTTGTAAACATAAATATAAATAAAATAAATAAAAAATAATAAAAACATGCTACAAAGGACATAATTTTGGATTAGCAAGGTATATTTAAAACAACTATTCTCTCTTAGCTTTTTTTTGAAAATTTTGTCACTCATAAATTTGCAAAACTTAAGAAAATTTTTATTTAGGCTTTCAAACCTCTACTCTTATGTTTCTTAATGATAGTTCTCTTCTTTATCTTTATCTTTATCTTTTTCTTATTTTTCATTTTTTTTTCAACCTTTTTTTTCATCTTGAGGGCTATCTATATTGGTTTGCTAGCTTGATCAGACTAAATTATCAAAATAGAGATGCAAGCTGAGAAATAACATGTTATTTATCATATTTTCATTAGATTTGAATGACACGTCGTTTAGGGTTTTTAATTTAGAATTGACAAATTTCAATTAGGTCCTTATTCTTCTAACTTTTTATATACTTGTAAACATAAATATAAATAAAATAAATAAAAAATAATAAAAACATGCTACAAAGGACATAATTTTGGATTAGCAAGGTATATTTAAAACAACTATTCTCTCTTAGCTTTTTTTTGAAAATTTTGTCACTCATAAATTTGCAAAACTTAAGAAAATTTTTATTTAGGCTTTCAAACCTCTACCCTTATATTTCTTAATGATATTTCTTTCTTTATCTTTTTCTTATTTTTCTTTTTTTTTCAACCTTTTTTTTCATCTTGAGGGCTATCTATATTGGTTTGCTAGCTTGATCAGACTAAATTATCAAAATAGAGATGCAAGCTGAGAAATAACATGTCATTTATCATATTTTCATTAAATTTGAATGATACGTCGTTTAGGGTTCTTAATTTAGAATTGATAAATTTCAATTAAGTCCTTATTCTTCCAATTGATTTTAATTCTACTCATAATTACTTAAAGACTTTTAATTCCATGCATCCTCACCCTTGTCAGACTCAATTATCAGCCTCAAAGTTGATTGTTATTTTTATTTTAGTCCTTAATTCTAAATTTATGCATTTCAATCCTTAATTGACTAATAAACTTTTAATTTCTTCAATTTAGCTTCTGATTTAGTCAATTTCAGCCCCTATATTTATGTGTCTTTTTCAGTTTGGTACTTGATTTCCAATTTCTTCAATTAAGAACCTAATTTCCCGTTAAATTTTAATATTTATGTAATTAAGCCCTTGATTTGACTAAATTAACTTTTAAAAATTGAAATTTAGCTTCTAGACTTTAATTTCTTCCAATTAAAGTCTAAATTGACTTTAAAATTATTTTTTCTTACAATTAAGTCCTCAATAAATTTAATTAAACCTCAAAAAATTCCAATTGAATCTTTAAATATCCATTTTTGAATCTTCTTCCTTAAATTGAAATTTTTTTAGCAATAGAACATTTATCAGTCGAAAAGATACTGTTAAATTTTCTAATCTTTTATATTTTGATCTTTTGTAACCAGTTTTCGGTAATTTTCTAGGTGTTCTGGTATATTCTTCTCGCTAATATATTTTTTTAATTTTTTTTCCAATATTTTATCAATTTTTTTATATTTTCTTTTTATTTGTTTTTTTACGTGGGACCCTAAAAATAGGTAACAAAAAATTATTAAACTCAATATACCTAGCTGAGCCCAAGTTAATTTGGGTTTGAAAAATGTTCGATCTAATATACTTGGGTTCAGTCATGTGTTAAGTTCAAGATAACGTGGGTCTAACAAGTTGTTAAACCCAGTATACTTAGGCTTGGCCATGTGTTGAGTCCAAGTTAATATAGATCTAGCAAGTTATCATACTTAATATACTTATGTTCATTCATATGCTGAGCCTAATATGGCGTAGGTGTGACAAGTTAGCAAACTCAATGTACTTGAGCTCAAAACATTTTTAGCCAAACACAATATGGGTATAGCAAATTATTAAACCCAACATGCTTAAAATTAGTCATGTGCTTAGTCTAAAAAAACATGAATATGGTAGATTAATAGACTCATCTCCTCTAAATTTGGCTACACATAAAACCTAATTGGTATAAAAGTCATTAAAGATCCATATTAGGACTATAAGGGTATGTATTAAGACTATTAACGTTAACTATTTATTTTAGAAATAAACATCTTTTTATATCTATAAATGTGTAAAAGATTTTATAATGACTTATTATATTTTTATTTTATTAATAATTTATAAAAGATATTTATCTTTTGTTAATAATTAATGTATAAAGGATTTTTATCCTTTATTGATGCCACTACAGCTAAATGATTCTGTGGTCCAAATAATTTATAATTTCAACTCTCTAACTCAACTCTTATAAATACTTGAACGATCTAGTTAAACGATTATATATATATATGAATTTCTCCTGCAAGGCTAAGGACACAATTCCATTGTTGCAGCTGTCGCAAGGTTTTTCATGAAAGGTTGTAAAAATTATTGTCAATCTTGTACTGTTATAGATGTGTGTGAGCTCTCTCTCTCTCTGTCTCTCTGGATCACTCAGCAACATGCATGGATACATCTCCCATATTAAAGGTTTTTCTGATCTAAGAAACCGGGCACTTCCCTAAAACTGCTTCTAATCAAAAGTGAATTACTTAACTAATTAATGTCCAGACAAGAATGTCTTTTTCATCTTGTCAGATTGAGAGATTGAAACAAACTATCTTTATTCGGCAGATAACATAATCATTGTTCCTTCATGTGAGCTAGTTAGCAGCCTATCTTTGGATATTGGAGAAGGAAACCCCAGGGTCTAAGAACCTAAAGATTCGAAAAGGGTTTCCATGTTCTATCTTTTAGCTAATATTGGTAGCTTCTTCACATACCCCGAGACTATTTTAGTCCTCATACCTGTGGCTTTAGACAGACCTTTCCATCTTGATATCTGAGCTGTATTTGATGAATCAAAGATGTAGAATCCAAAATGACAGATCAGATGAAAAAGGAAAAAAGCTGGGCAATTTTGCCCATAACAGACGTGGTAAAACAAAATTGAAAAGAGTAGAACGGAACAAGTTGATATCGAAATTGGTGTGAGGACTAAGGAGGCTGTCTTTGTCCATAGCTATAGGCCTGCTCACAGGCATTTAAAGCCTTTTGGCAAGGCTAAGAAGGGATGCTAGCACCCGTGCAAATCTATGCCCACCCATTTCTTCATGCCTGCACAAAACTCTAAAATACCTGTCTCCATGCTCCCATGTATCTCCAATAATTTGCGGAAATTTTCTGTACATTGTTAGAGTGAAGATTTCGATGATATATATATCATCGAAATCGTCATATGAGATCAACCTTTGGTATATTTAAATGCAATTAGACCTATTTTATTAGGGTGATCTAAGAAAAATTGATTTGTCATCCTGAAGAGAATTAAACATGTCAGTAACCAAGATATTTGACGATTTGATCTTCTTCTACTCGTGCCCTAGGGTACCCTAGCTAATCCGAAGTCTCACTATCACTAATAAACAAATAAGCAAAGCAGATTTAACCCTAGAAACACTTGACACACACACACACACACAGCTATATATATATAGAGAGAGAGAGTGGCTCCCAAATGAACGAGTAACACTGTATGTATATATTCAGCAAGCTTTTGCTTAGTGTCATTGTGTACTTAACTCTACAGATCTTATGGAATGGAATAGTGCAACTTGATGTCAAAAAGATGGAAATGCGTTTATGGGTTTCGATCAATACTGACCTAAGGACAAATAACGGCATGTGATATGTAGGGTATATCAACCTTGTATGCAGTAAAAAAACGGGAAGTTAATTATATATAGTTGATATTTCCTCATGGAGTTAATTTTGAACTGGTACTGGGGCGAACACAGCAGATAGGGTTTTGTCATACTGGGTCGAGTAGTAGCATTCCACACCTCCTTTTAATTTGTCTTCATATAATTTGTTTCTTTGGGTGACATGAAGTCACGTGAATGGCTTTCAGGCCTCTTCTTGCTCTTTACCTCTTCCTTTATAAGTCTCCTGCTACTATTAATTAGGCCCTTTTAGCCTTGTTTGTTATTCTTTATCCTATCCCATATTGTCCATCTTTACTGGACAGGGGGTGCAGCAGCAAAACTCTCTCTCCCCCACCCTCCCTCTCCCTCCATGACTCCAGCCTATCTGAACCCAGCATCCTCTTCTTTCCCTTTTGTGGATCTAAGAGAAGAGCAAAACCTGCAGCTCTTTCTGTCACCACATCAAGCTGCCACTTCTCTCTCAGGTCCTACTAATTTCTTTAACGCAAGTGCTCATGATCATCAAAGAGAAACCAAACCTGGAGAGTCGCGCCAGCACGATAATCAGGAGGCAAGGACAACATCTTTTAACTGCATGATTTCATGATTTTCATGTTTTTGTCCTACTGTTATTTTTCCATGTGATCTCAACCTCTGATAGATGTAGAGAAGTCTGTGGTGCCCGTACATCATTCTCTTATTAATGCAATATTTACATGATCGTTCATAACATGAGTGTTTGTGTCATGTAATAACTGTTTGCATTTAATAATTTCACAAAATCTTTGATCATTTATTCATTTTGTTTTCTTTAATTTCATCCCCTCCACTCAATATTTGATTTCAACACAAATCAAGTTCCATGAGAATTTGTATCAGTCATAATTGTCTAATATGAAGTTTAGTAGTTTTCATGATCATAAATATATGATTATTTTCTTTTTTCATTTAATAGATCATGTACAGCCTGCTTGAGTAACCTTCTGTTCTTTGGTCTTGATCTGATCAGGTTGACATGTACAATATATCACATGGCGGATCAAGCTCTTCTTTTCAACCTGAGGTGAATGATCACAATTATAATAGCAATTTCCGTAACTTATCCTCATCTAAAATGGAGGATGGAGCTGAAGAAAGTGGTGAAAGTTCAGTCAAATGGATGCCCTCGAAGATGAGGCTGATGCAAAAAATGACCAACTCGAATTGCTCAGAAACTGATCATAAGCCAATGAAATTTATGCTCAAGTTTCACAATCAGCAATATCAGAATAACGAGATCAACTCCTCCAGCAACAGCAACAGCAATATTAGAGTCTGCTCGGATTGTAACACTACCTCAACCCCACTTTGGAGGAGCGGTCCGCGCGGCCCTAAGGTTTTATTTATTTACACACGAATTGTTTAATGCTGTAATATGTACATAAAAACTGTTTACTAAAAAAGGCAGATATTTTTTGATGCAGTCACTTTGCAATGCCTGTGGGATTCGGCAAAGGAAGGCCAGACGAGCTATGGCAGCAGCCGCAGCGGCTGCAAATGGCACAGTTATTGCCATCGAGGCATCGTCATCTACGAGGAGCAGTAAGGTAAACAACAAGGTAAAGAAATCGAGGACTAGCCATGTTTCGCAAAACAAGAAACTGAGCAAGCCTCCTGAATCATCTCTTCAGAGTCAAAAGAAGCTTTGTTTCAAAAATCTCGCACTAAGTTTGAGCAAAAATCCAGCCTTACAACAAGTGCTTCCGCATGATGTGGAAGAAGCTGCAATCCTTCTAATGGAACTATCTTGTGGCTTTATTCATAGCTGAGTCATTTTTATGCGCTTTCGATCTTTGATTTAATTCTAGGAATTTGTCAGTTTGTTTAATGTCTGTCAGTGAGAGCGTTTTTTTTTTTTAAATCTTTCTTTCCCTGCATGCTGCAAACCAAAGTACGGGCTTGCTTGCTTCCTATCAGTTTGTCTTGGAATAATTGTAATCATTAATGATAATATCTAAGGTCTTCCAGGCACGTAATTCAATTGCTACTGTTCTTGTATTTGGGCAATGTTAGATTAATTAGCATAAACCATATGATATTGTAAGCTATTTTTCAACTAAATCGTATGCTGCCTAAATCTTCTTAAGCATATGGATTTTTCTACATTTTTTAAGCATTGTAATAACAATAAATGCAATATATATCACACCGTAATCTTGTATTTCGAAAACGAAGTACCGTCGCATCGATTGATTTAAGTTTTAGGCTAATAAATACAATTTATTTTTACTAAGAGAAAAATGGCACATAAATTTAACCAAAAGAGAAGGGGTCAGTGTATGCAAGCGTTGTTTGAACACAAATGTACATGCACCACAAAAATGGCTCAAGATTCTTCTTGGTAATTTTGTGTGATGCGAAGTGTCTCCAGACAAGCTAAGCAGGTGATCGATGTCGAGAACTGCCCTTCTATCAACATTGACAGCGCACAGATAGTGAAATTATTGGTCTCATTCTCCACCTGGAAAAATCCCTGGCATCCAGTTTTTATACACACACGCACACATGCATGGCCTTTATTTATATAAAGAAGAAAATTCGCAGCTAATTAAGAGAAAATACATTTGAGCGATACAATGTCTGGATATATTGGATCAGCTTTTGTAAAAAAAATCAGTTTATCTTTATGTGGGTCGGTTTAAAAAATATATTTTCAAATTTGATTTAATAAGTTAATTTTGTAACTTGTCATTGTGACATCTATTTTAACATGAATTTAAAATTAAGTTGTGTAGAAATTATCTTAGTATAAATTATTTTTTTATTTTTTGTTTGGAATCCTATTACAGTTCATAAACAACACATTTAAAAAAACCAAATTAAAAAAGAGAAAAAAACTGATAAGAAAAAAATATTTTTGTTAAAGAATAATATAAATCATATCATATAATCTCCTCTAACAACTTAAGTTACTGGATTAAATAGGTTCTTCGACATGGTATTATAGTCTTGATGATCAAGTGTTCACGAGTTTAAATCTCATCATCCTTATTTATTTGATAAAAATTAAGTATAATGTAAAGTGGACTAGTGTAAGTTTTAAGCTTTTATTTTGAAAACTCACCTAACATATTAAGCTATTAAATTGAATTGATTCTTTGATAATCTTAACTTAATTTTTTATTTAACTTGAATTTAAATTAAATTATATAAATATTATTTAAGATTTTCTAGAAGTGAGAATAAATTTTCATGGTAATTTAAGAAAAAATGAATGTTAAGCCTATCACTCTTTCGGACCAAGGATCATGTTGAATTAAGGGTTGATGTTTCATGGGCCGCTGCGGCCTAAAGAAAGGGGAAAAACATTGTCGCTGTTATGGATGAGAAGTCGTTCTATGTTGCCAGGGCGACGACAAGTAGTTAGTTCGGCATTTTCAAGGATTTAAGCCTTCACCATGAAACGATAGATCACTCTCAAAAGAAAACTAAACTGAAACTTCCCGTTCATGATAATAAATTGTTTCTCAAAAAAAAAAAAAAAGCTCATCTCATGGTTGTGGTTGGGTGGGTTAAGCAAAGTCAAATTAAAAAAAGGCGACCACTGCATTAAATAATCAAGGAATTTTAGAGTTTGTTTGGTGGGGGAAAGGAAGGAAATGGGGACAGAAGGGGGAGTGCCTGGACCATAGATATGATGTTAATATTATGGGGTGAGATTGGGAAAGAAAGTTAATTAATTAATGAGAGCTAGCTAGCAAGCATTCTCATTTTTAGAGAAATTTTATAATGGTAAAAGAATAATTAATTGTATTTTATTATTTATTTTTTAATTTATTTTAAAAAAATAAATATAATTAAAAAAGAGAAATTATAAGTGAGAAAAGTAACTAGTAGAATGTTACTAGTTACTCCTTTGAGTATTATAAAAAATTTTATTGCGTTCACCATCATTTATTTTTGTATTTGTAAATTGTGTTTAGGTTTGTTTTAAAAGTATATTTAATTTGAGAAGATATTAAATTGATTGTTTTTTTAATAGCTTTGATGCATTGATATTAAGTGAAAAAATTAAAAAATTATTTTAATATATTTTTAAATGATAAATACTTTTTAAAAAACATGTTGAATCACAATAAGAAATAATATCTAACAGTTAAAGTAAACTACAAAAACTCTTTGTATTTTATGCTATTAGCCAATAAATTGATTGATAAATTAATTTATTATCATGTAGATCAGATTATTTTTTTAATCCAACATAAAAATATTTATGATGTAGACAACTATTTGACATAGTTGTTACATCTTATTCAATTTTAAAAACCTTCTAATTTGACTATTCATCTAAGTTAAGTTTAAAATTTTATTGTGGAAGTTGGTTTGACATGATGTTGTGAACTTAGTTAGTTTAAAAATAACTTAATCAATTAATAAAAAAATCTTGATAATAAAATTAAGAAAATAATGAAATTAACAAGGAAAAAACCTCATGTCTCAACTTCTTTCCTAACCCAAATTTAAAATTAAATTATGTAAAAATTAATCTAACATGACTGAATCAACTTGTTCAGCTTAAAAATAACCCATCTAACCATTATAAAAAGCTTAAAGATAAAATTAAGAGAAAGAAAAGATATAATAGAAAAAACCTCTCAGTCTTATTTTTTTTATCTTATGTGACTTTAAAATTAAAAAACAAATTAATTAATGTAAGTTAGTTATGCATAACTGCACTAAGCGTTAGAAAATGCAGTAGTAATTGTTTTTTAAAGTATTTTTTTATTTGAAAATACATCAAAATATTTTTTTATTTATTTTTAAAATTTTATTTTTTATATTAGCACATCAAAATAATCTAAAAACACTAAAAAAAATAATTTAAAATTAAAATATTAATTTTTTATTAAAAACATGTTAAAACTCAATCTTAAACACCCCATGACAGTAAAAGTAGACAACAACAGCTCTCTTATTTTATTCTTTAACAATGAGCATTGACGTGCCCGTGAGAGTTGTTTGTAGTAGGTGAGATCTAATGTTGGTTCCTATGTTGGTTGAAGTAAACGATCTAATGTTGGTTGTCCCTTGCCAATAATTTATTATTGGTTCTTATTTCTTTATCTCTAATGTTTTGGTAGGACCTGACTTCCTACTGGTGACATCTACCGTGCCTTAATTTGCATTCTTCATCTGTGATTAAAAATTGATATGTCCATGGAACATGCGTACCCTATAAAATCTCATCGGACCAGGTCACAGTTTGAAGTCTTCTGGTGTACCCTGGTCGGACTACTGAAGCCGGACATATCTTAAACGGTTGGGCATATTCTCAACGGTCGGGTTATTAACATAAACTGAAGGGTTTGGGTAAAGTCCTGTCAAGGTTTTCTATAAAGAGTAATTGGATCTTTTCACGGGTTTATAGATTATTATTGATATAATTTGGTGATTGTTTGGTCTTTTTTCATAATACAAAGACACATTAGAATTATTTAAATGTTCTTACAGACAAAAGATTTGTCAGCTTGAATCTAGGGTTCATTGGATTTTTAAATTTTTTTAACACGGTATAATAACTATAGAGCCCTTAGAATTTGAAAGATTTAGCCTTCTCTTTGTGGGCTTTTTCTTGTTTTTTTTTTTTTGGTGGTTGTCATGTTGTATTATTAGCACATTGGTATCTTTGTTGAACTATAAAATACTAATAGAAAAGGTGGAAGGTGCTTCTTGCAACACTCGTCAATGTTTAAGTAGCTCTGCCGCATTCAAGCTGTGCGTGCTGTGATTTATAGTGGTTAAATGGCCTTTCAGGATGTTTTTCAATGTGTTTTGGCAGTTACTACCTATATGGGCAGGGCATGTACTTTCATTCTAGTTGTCATCGTATACTCGATATTTTTTTCTAAATTCATCCTCTTTTAATTTGTTTTATTTTTTAAATTTAATTCTTTTTTTTTCATTCTGTTTTTTAGATGGTTTTCTAGATTAATTTTTGTTGTTGTAATTTCATCCTCCCTAGTTTTTTTTTTCTATCAAATTTAAATATCGTTCTTTTAATTCTTGCGTTTTGCTTCGGTAATATTATTTTTTAAATTTAATTCTTTTTTTTTTCATTCTATATATATATATATTATAATTTTATTATTTAATATTAAATTAATTAAAAATTTATTTTTTTGTTAAACACGATATATATTTCACACATTGCAAATTTAGAAGATTAACACAAATATAGAAGATTTGTTCAAATTCACTTAGTTTTTTATATATTATTAAATTAGAATTGTATTTTTTTCTATATTATTAAAATAACCAGATTTAATAAACTTGTTAGCTCAATGATCTAAGTTTAAGATTTTTTTAATTTTATTTTTAAACTTTGTTGGGAATTGGGATTTTCTAATGAATTCAACTCTAAAATTTAACGAGGTTTAAATTTAAGGGATTAACCCATATTTAAAACATTCTTCCAAGTTTACTTGATTTTTTTTGTTTTACTTCTCTGAACTTACATTGTCTTAACTTTTTTTAATGCATATTTTTTAATTTTATCAGCCCATGGTGTGGTGTTAACCACCAATCTAGAATTACTCAAGTCATTTTTTTTTAGATTTAGTTTTTATTTTTGACATTCAATATTTAGTGACCTTTTTTGTTTTTTTTTATATATATTTTATAAGGTTATCATATTCTTATATCTCAAATCGCGTGTTTTTTTTTAATTATAGTTTGCTTGAGTTAATTAAATATTTTATTGTCTCAATATATTTAAAAAAAACATATGTGTTATTCAATATTTCAATCTTTCAGTATTTTAAAAGTTTTTAAGTCCAGAATGCATTAGATTTTTTACTTCATAATGTCTTTATATTTTTTTAAATTTAGAAAAAAATTTATCCAACCTACAACAGGGGCTGGTTAAGGAATTAGTACTTGTGCTATATAAAATAAGATGTTTTCATTTCTCATGTTCGACCTGTCATATTTTGAGTGGATGAACACTACATAAATAAGAGGCATGTCTTTCCAGCTAAGATTGGCCAGACCTTGATATACAAGCATACTAGAGCCAACCGGTTCTACCTCTCATTGGTAACGATAACAAGTCTAAGAAGACTATGAGATTGTAGTCTCTATATCGCTGTCCTGCTTGTTATACAAGCTGACAGGGGTTTATTGGTGTATCAGCAACTCAGTTTTTATAAAATACACATCTCTTCTTTTTTTAAAGATTTTCGAAAGAATAGAATAAAGATTATGAGGGTAATATAAAAAATTAAATTAAATTTACTTCCTTTACATATATAAACTCAATTTATTTATTAATTAAACTTAACTGTTAAAAAAAAAATAGCCCCAGACAAACCCGTGCTCTAAAGTCACTCGACTATATATAATCAAATGTGAGCGGAGGTGAGGGATTTTCTTGGAAGAAAATTACTCAAGAAAATTCCTCGCCGTTGTTAAGGATTAGAGCGGATATTATTGGCTGCCGACATCCTTAGTTTTTGTCCTGTCTCTGTCAATTAATGTAGGGTTTTGCACCAAACAAAAACTAATGTAAAGTTTAGTTTCTTCCATATAATTGCTCAACAAATTAGTAAAGCTCGTTCCAGGTATCATGATATTTGAGAATAAAAATACATGGAATACATATCCGATATCCTCTAGTCTATAATCTAAGATCATGGATAAGTAGTTAGTGAAATTATTACTAATTATTAAATCTTTCCAAATCATCTATTTAATAAATCACATTTAGAATGTGAATGTTTTCGCATTTAATAGCATAATTATAGTTATGAAATGGAATAATTAACGGTGTATCAATAACAAAATAATACAGACAAGCTTAATGATATGTAAAGATTGTATTTGTTTGGTCTATGATGTTAGACAGTGAACCTGATAATCTATATAAAAAAATATAAGCTTGGTTCTTTCCTTGAGAAATCATTAAGTTTTTTACAGTAATGTTTGGAATAATATTTTGTTAGAAAATTAGAATTGTACATGTGAGTCTATAATATTAAGTTGCACCGATATATGTAACATCATGGCATTTTTTTTAAAAAAAAAACAGGACCTTATTACACCTGAAATGCGAGGGGTGCACTTTTAAATTGTTTTAAAAAAAAAAGGTTTTAATCTCAATTGATGTGTAAATAAGTTAAAAAAATATATCTTATTGTGTCAAATAGAAAAACCAACGGCGAACATTATCTATTTACTAGAATTAAGTGGTGATGTTAAGAAATTTGGTGGATCGAGAGGGGAAGACATCATAAAATCCAAGCCTTTAAGTTGTTAGTATTGATAGCCACTTGAAATTTATTTTATTGTTAACTTTAAAATTTATAATAATTAATTGAGATATATACAAATTAATTTAAATATTTTATATAAATCAACAACAACAAAAAAAGCAATTCACATAAATTTTCCAAGAAAAAATAAAGAAAAACAACACCAAAAACATTCACGTAAGCATATAATTGTTTTTGTTATTTTTATTTGGTTTGTACATAAAAGGTATGTATAGGAATGCTTTTCAATTATGTTTGAGAGAGTGTGGAAATGATTATTTTTAAAATATATTTTATTTAAAAATATATTAAAATAATATATATATATATATATATAATTTTTAAAAACATATTTTTTTATATAAAACATCAAAAAAATTCAAAAACATAAAAAATAATTTTTTTATATAAAATATTCTTTGAAACACAATTTTAAGTGATGCCTAAATATTAGCTATCAAAATAAGATATAGGTAAATGCATGTTTGATATTGCAATTCAGAATGTTTTTTAAAAATGTTTTTTATTTTAAAATATATTGAAATATTTTTTATTTTTTTAATATTAATGTATCAAAATTATTAAAAATAAAGCACCTAACATGCATTTTAGTGCTTGTTTGACATTGAAATTTTTTATTATATTTTATTTTACTTTTTATTTAAAGAAACTCCACCTTTTTTAAAACATATTTTATGAGTTCAGGGACATAAATAAAATTCTAATTATTTTAAACTTTTATAACTCGAGCTTTTTGTTATCACGTCATGTTTTTGAGGGCTTTAACACTGAGATTGAATATGATTTTCATTAAAAAAAACTTTTTTTAAAATTAATTATTTTAAGTATTTTTTAATTATTTTAATAAGATGATATAGAAAATAATTTTAAAAAAATAAAAAATATATATTATTTAAATAAATAATATTTTAAAAAATAATATTTACGTACCCAATATCTTAAATTCCAGATCTGGGATCTTAGATTCCTCCTCTGACGAATAGACAGATTCTCTGTTAATAAATTTAGCATCTCCAGACTTTGACTCGTGAACTTTCAAGGTTGATTCCGCCATTTTTCCAATTATACCCCCACCGAACTTTGGGGTCCCACCCAAAACTAGATGCCCTGCGATGATGGGAGTATATGCGTGGAAATTTCACATTCAAAGATCGGATGGTGATGGTTTCCTAAAATCAAAGCCTGCAAACAAATCATTCAATTTTTTATGGATGCTAATTTATTTTTTTCATATTTAATAAAAATCTCATATAAATTAGCATGAGAAAATTTCTTATATTAACCTGCTCCACTTGTCAAATATGTGTACATGAAATGTAAGTGTGGTTTGTTTATATACCTATATTTTTCCTTTTGTTTCATCCTAATTATATCTTTTTATTCAATAATAAAAGATATTTTTAAAATATATTTACTTGTCAGTTAAAATTAAATATTTTCCCCAATTGTTTTTTAAAAAAACATAAACAATGCTCTTTAAAAACTCATGACATGTTCCATGAAGGTTTCGTGCTTTGTATAAAAAAGAAATCCCATTCCAAACAAAATAATAAATAATGTCATGTTAATAAAAATTAAAAAATTGAGAGGCAGCCAGTTCATATGAACAATGAATCTTCTATCTTTTTTAAAAAAGGTTTTTTATGTGTTGCATTATTTTACATGTTTATGTTTTAGGTTTTTAAAAGTTTTTATTCATCGTGCCACTCAAGGCTGCATACTTGGCATGATTTTTTTTTTTTTTTTTTACCTTTGACATTGTATTTTTGATGATTTTTATTTACTTTATCATTTCATGTATAGGTTTATTTTAAATTACTTATTTACTTTATCATTTCATGTATAGGTTGATTTTAAATTAGTTTTTGACATTGTATTTTTGATGATTTTTATTGTATTTTTATTTACTTTATCATTTCATGTATAGGTTTATTTTAAATTACTTTTTATTTTTTATTATATAATTAAAATAAAAAAAAATTATTATTAAACCCATTGTAGTTCAAAACTCAAGTTTTTTATCATATAATTAAAATAAAAAAAATTATTATTAAACCCATTATAGTTCAAAACTCAGGTAAATAGTTTGATGAGTTAAACCAAATTGACTATAATTAATTTAATATATTATTATTTTGGTATTTTTTGTTTAAATATCAACTTAAATTTATTTTTTTAATTCAATTTTTTTTTATCGGCCATAGGTTCTCTTTGAAGTTTGGTCTTTGTTTTTTTTTTGTTTTTTAATTTTTTTTTAAATTTTCAAAGTTGACGAAGTTATTTAAAAAAAAAAGCTTGCAAGTTTGGTCTTTGTTTTTTTTATTTTTATTTTTTTTTAAATTTGCAAAGCTGACCAAGTTATTTAAAAAAATAATTATAATTTACTTTAAACTCAGAATTTGCAAGGAGTCTACTTGAAAGTTTTAAAATTGACTTATTGTATTGAGTTTAATGATAATATGATAGTGTTCTCTATAAATTGACTATTCTTTGTTTTACAATAAAAAATTTTAGTTCAACCCTAGAAGTGAAGTAATATACTACTATGAGATTATGCTTTCAAATGATGAAAAAAAAAACAAAATAAAAGGAACAAACATGTATTTGTTCAAGGAAATAAGGATAAAAATATAAGATAAATGTTTCATAAATTTAGAGTGAATTTTGAACATTCCAAAATAAAAAATAGGAAGACATATTATCTTCATCTCTTTTGTCTTTGTTTGCTGCAAATCCTAGCCTTATACGGTGCACAAGAGGTGAGACACAAAAGATAAGTAGAGTGTGAAAGTGCTTGTGCCACCAAAGAATCATGGAAATTATGCATTTGTAATAAATAAATAAAAAATAAAAATCCTCTATTTTTGTCTGAATGAAATTGGAATGCATTTTGATCCAATGATACTCAATCCCCTTTGGTTCAATAACTTCCATTCATTTTTTAGAGATCGGTAAATTTTCTGCAGATTGGCGATATCCACAAAACCGTCCTTTTCCTCTAGTTGCCTGGTCACTCACCAACCACCACCACCAGATCTTGAAGCTTATGAGTTTTTTATTTTCTTTTTTCTTTTTTGAGACTTAAATTTCTTAAATATTAAACAGACACAACTTTCACTGAAAAATATTCGTATTAAATTTTATATGGAGACAAAATTCACTATATTATCACCAACCCCCCTTTGCCATACATGTTCCATGGAGCAAAAATAATCATCACTTCCCTTGAAACTTTATTTCCCTTCTCTCTCAACAACCCCATTTCCTTTTGCGCCTCCCTCTCAGTTCCATTCACAGTTTTTAACAAAAAAAGACTCAGTTTATTACCAAAAATACATAAAAGACTCGAACTTTCTGCCCCTCTCCCTCTGTTTGTGTGCTGCACTCATGGAACGTGCAAGGAGGCTAGCTAACCGTGCAATCTTGAAAAGGCTGGTTAATGAATCAAAGCAAAGTCACAAGCAGGCGAGAAATGATTCATCTTTGTTAAACTCTTCATCTCCTGTATCATACACACCTTCAAGGTATGTTTCCTCATTGTCATCATTTGGTTCCAGGAGTCCTAGATCAGGTATATTGCCAGGAACCAAAAATATTGCATCCCATAATGTTCCTGCTGGTTCTTATGGCATTGGGTCACAGATAAGATCCATTTCTGTCGAATCTTTGAAACCAAGTGACACTTTCCCTCGCCGCCATAACTCAGCCACCCCAGAAGAACAGACCAAAATGGCTGAGTTATGTGGCTTTGATACTCTTGATTCATTGATAGATGCAACTGTGCCTAAATCTATCAGACTTGATTCTATGAAGTTCTCAAAGTTTGATGGAGGGTTAACCGAGAGCCAAATGATTGAACATATGAAATATCTGGCATCAAAGAATAAGGTTTTTAAGTCCTATATTGGGATGGGATATTATAACACTCATGTTCCACCTGTGATTTTGAGGAATATAATGGAGAATCCGGCTTGGTATACCCAGTACACACCATACCAAGCTGAGATATCTCAGGGTAGATTGGAGTCTTTGCTCAATTACCAAACCATGATCACGGATCTTACTGGATTGCCTATGTCAAATGCTTCATTGCTTGATGAAGGGACTGCTGCTGCAGAGGCAATGGCCATGTGTAATAACATTCAAAAGGGAAAGAAAAAGACTTTTATTATTGCTAGTAATTGTCACCCTCAAACTATTGATATTTGTGATACTAGAGCCGGAGGTTTTGATCTTAAGGTAGTTACCGCAGATCTTAAGGACATTGATTATAAATCTGGGGATGTTTGTGGGGTCTTAGTTCAGTATCCCGGGACTGAAGGTGAAGTTTTGGATTATGGAGAGTTTGTAAAGAATGCTCATGCTCATGGAGTTAAGGTTGTTATGGCATCGGATTTGTTGGCATTAACGATGTTGAAGCCTCCTGGTGAGCTGGGTGCGGATATTGTTGTTGGTTCAGCTCAGAGGTTTGGTGTTCCAATGGGGTATGGCGGTCCTCATGCTGCGTTTTTGGCAACCTCACAGGAGTACAAGAGGATGATGCCTGGTAGAATTATTGGTGTTAGTGTTGATTCTTCAGGAAAGCCTGCTCTTCGCATGGCTATGCAAACTAGGGAGCAGCATATTCGCAGGGACAAGGCTACCAGCAACATCTGTACTGCTCAAGTAAGAGATTACTGTTTATATTGTTCTTTTCTTATTTATATTATGAGAACTGCTTGTATAGAGTAATGAAACTCATTAAGTTGCCCTGTGTTCTGACAAAGTTACGATACACAGCATGCCTAGCTCAAAATTATTGGCAGGAACATGATTACTAGTATTTCTACTAAACCACCAAAGCGAGCATAGTGCACATGTGTTGGTTGTGCTTCAATTGAATGGATTCTCTTGTTCTATTTAGGCATTGCTTGCAAACATGGCTGCTATGTATGCTGTCTATCATGGACCTGAAGGCCTTAAAACCATCGCCCAAAGGGTCCATGGTCTTGCTGGAGCATTCACAGTTGGACTGAAGAAACTTGGGACAGTTGAAGTCCAGGGCCTTCCCTTCTTTGACACTGTCAAGGTTAAGTGTGCTGATGCACATGCAATTGCTGATGCTGCTTACAAAAGCGAGATAAATTTGAGAGTTGTAGATGCAAAAACCGTAAGTGTAATCCCATCTGTTTTGTAATTTGACTAAACTATATGTCATGAGATTCTCAGAATATGCTTTGTTTTCCAGATTACTGTTTCTTTTGATGAAACAACCACCTTAGAGGATGTCGATAAACTTTTCAAAGTTTTTTCTGGTGGAAAGCCTGTAAGTACCATTCTACTACTGCAATTGCTAATAAGATTGTTACCGTGAATCATAATTTTGACAATAACTAAGAATTACATTCTTTCAAATGTCAGGTCCCTTTCACAGCTGCATCTCTGGCACCAGAGGTTCAGAATGTGATCCCACCTGGTCTAACAAGGGAGAGCCCATATCTGACGCATCCAATCTTTAACACGTATAGACTAGTTCTCAAAATCTGAACTACTTGGGGATGTTATTTGGAAGCCACTCTGACTTCTGTTTGACTTTATCAGGTACCATACCGAGCATGAGCTGCTCAGATACATGCATAGGCTGCAATCAAAAGATCTTTCTTTGTGTCACAGTATGATTCCACTGGGGTCTTGTACAATGAAATTGAATGCTACAAGTGAAATGATGCCAGTGACATTACCTAATTTCACCGATATCCACCCTTTTGCTCCTACTGAACAGTCTCAAGGTTACCAGGTAGATGGTTGCACGTGTTTCTTAAACAGAAACTTGACATGTGCTATGTTTTTTGTTGTGTGAGAACAGATATTGTGTATGAAGCAAATTGACCTTTGCTCAATTCTGGTACTGTCATAGGAAATGTTCGATGATTTGGGTAATCTATTGTGTACAATTACCGGGTTTGACTCTTTCTCATTCCAACCAAATGCTGGTGCTGCTGGAGAGTATGCTGGGCTCATGGTTATTCGTGCATATCATAAGGTAGGGCGACGTCAACTATTCAATGAAAAGATTGCTTATTCCTGCATTTGTTGCTTTTAAGAGCAAGAAATGCTTGATGCCTTTATGAAGAAACATTCTTTTCTTGCGAGGAGCAAAGTCAATTGCATTGAGTTATAATCATCGAGACTAAAAGCATGCCTCAAAGTAAAACCATGTTGATTTGCTTTGACTCTCCATTAAAAGAATTCCCACATCAGAGAGCATAGGTGCTATAGCGTGTTGTTGCTATTGTCATTAGAATCTCGAAAATATCTAGGCTCGAATTGTAACTGACAAAGGGATAGCTTGGCTGTAGCTTCTTTACATTAAAGATATTGATATCTTTACTTTACTTTACTCATGTGCCCAGGTCTCAAACCTTGCTGTATATCATCAAATCTCATATGGATTCTTTGTTTTGCATATGGCTGTTTCTTATGCCTGTCTCTCATTTGAATGAATACAATAGGCAAGAGGAGATCATCAACGAAATGTGTGCATCATACCTGTTTCAGCACATGGGACAAATCCTGCGAGTGCTGCCATGTGTGGAATGAAGATTGTTGCTGTTGGAACTGATGCCAAGGGAAACATCAATGTTGAAGAGCTAAGGAAGGCTGCTGAAGACAATAGGGACAAACTATCAGCACTTATGGTGAGACTATTTTGTTTCCTTGATGGATTGAAGTTTGTATTGGACAAAAATTCAGTGGAAGAGACGTTGGAAACCTCTCATGTGGCCCTTTTTTTGTATTAAATTTCAGGTTACATATCCCTCAACTCACGGGGTCTATGAAGAAGGAATTGATGAGATATGTAAGATAATTCATGACAATGGTGGTCAAGTATACATGGATGGGGCTAACATGAATGCTCAGGTCTGTGTTCTCAAGCTATCTCCATTTGGTTTTAGTGTTGGATATGTTGGTCCTTTCCACTTTTCTTACCATAAGCTTTCCTGTGTGATATGGTGATGTTCATAGAATATTTTCTGCAAAATACATAGACAGCTTCAACATCCTTTAATTCATAAATTCAACTTTTTTTGCCACGATGGCTGGTGGGTCTCTGAGTAGAGAAGGTATCCACCATCCTAATGTTGCTATGCAATCTAGTAATCTGGGAAGAGGTGCACTTGGGGGGTTTATGAGTCAGAATGCAAGCCAGACCATGATGTCTTTTTATTAATTCAAATTAGGAACTGCTTTGCATCGTTTTGCTTTATAGACTGCATTTAAACTTTATGAGCAAATAGTAAGCCAAAAATGTGGAGCTGATCCCTAGAGATTCATGGTCTTTCATACAGAGTCTGTGGGGTTTAAACTGGATAGCTCATGTCATCTGAATGACATTTTATGGACATCTCTGCATTAAAACTTTGTAAATGAGAGATTTGTTATTGAAAATATTATCATATTGATTTTATGTTTTTTGTCCCTACAGGTTGGTCTCACAAGCCCAGGTTTTATTGGAGCTGATGTTTGCCATCTCAATCTCCACAAAACATTTTGCATTCCGCATGGAGGTGGTGGTCCTGGCATGGGTCCTATTGGTGTGAAGAAGCACTTGGCACCATATCTTCCTTCACATCCTGTGGTATCTACTTTTTTACCATGAACAACTTCATCCATATCTACAGAGACTAGTTTAGCTTCTATTTAAGGATGATGTGACCCTGATGGGAGAAATGCTTCCTTAATTTCTGTTGGACTTAAGATATGCATGAAAAAACATTTTCATTCTTTATTGTATTCGACATCATCCTGTTGGTAATAGGAATACGTACTAATGGAATTACAGCAATTACCACTACTAAATGCTATCGTCTTCATGTCTTGATCATTCAGTTTTTTTAATTTCTTTGTTATTGTACTGAAGGTGCCTACAGGTGGTATTCCAGCCCCTGACCAGTCTCAACCTCTTGGCACCATTTCAGCTGCGCCTTGGGGCTCTGCACTTATCTTGCCAATATCATACACATACGTAGCGATGATGGGTTCAAAGGGGTTAACTGATGCTTCCAAGATAGCTATACTGAATGCAAACTACATGGCAAAGCGATTGGAGGTTCTTAATTTTTCCTTGACTTGCTTTCAATCTGTAATCAATAATCAATAAGTTCTGTAAACTGGTAAAGCTTCATTTATAAATCAGTTTATACGCTTGCTTTTCATTTCTACTACTACTTTATGATGTGTTTACCATGCATGGTAGCTTTATTCTATGCAATAAGACTTTAGGGTTATGAACTTACTCTTGAAATCAATTTGTGAATATCTTGTATGTTCTCTGATTTGTCTTTGTTATTGGTTTGTTTCTCAGAATTACTATCCCATTCTTTTCCGTGGTGTCAACGGAACAGTTGCCCATGAATTCATTGTGGACTTGAGAGGCGTTAAGGTAGTTCCTATTACATGTCTGTTTCATAGTTATTAATCAGAAGCGAGTAATCTAAAACACTCTTATTGCAGAACACCGCTGGAATTGAGCCTGAAGATGTTGCCAAGCGTCTTATGGACTATGGATTTCATGCACCTACAATGTCATGGCCAGTTCCTGGAACACTTATGATTGAACCCACTGAGAGTGAAAGCAAGGTAAGATTTGTAGTAGATTCCTCTCCTTTTTTCATTTTCCCAAGCTGTTCCTCCTCTCCCTTTCTCACATACTGAGTTTCAGTTGCATTTGACATACTTTGCAGGCAGAGTTAGACAGGTTCTGTGATGCGCTTATCTCCATTAGGGAAGAAATTGCAGAGATTGAGAAAGGCAAAGCTGATATCCACAACAATGTCCTCAAGGTGAAATTGCTTTTTATATTTTTTAATTCTTTACCTAGAAAACACTAGAGGCAATTTTAGTTTGATTTTTTCTACCTGCATTCTTTTGATTCATTTTGGAATCTGTTCTTATTCATGAGCTTTGGAGTGGTTATGGAAATTCTAAATGCAGGGAGCTCCTCATCCACCATCTTTGCTTATGGGAGATGCATGGACAAAACCATATTCTAGGGAATATGCAGCCTTCCCTGCTTCTTGGCTTCGTGTTGCCAAGTTCTGGCCTAGTACAGGTATGCATTCCCACCTTATTGTTTACTTGCTTCATACTTCCCATTTCATCATCTTGACTTTCAGTTGCCTTGTTTAATCTTATCCTCAATTGCCTTCGCTTTCTTTTGCATGGAGATAAATTGTCACACGAGCTATGCATAAAGCTAAATCTGATTTCATAATTGTTACTAATCTCTCTTAGAAGTTCTTTGTTTTATAGTTGTCTTTTGTCAATTAAATTCAAGAATATAATAATCTGAATCCAGCATGCATTCCAGAGTTGATATATTCAAGTCCATCTTCCTTGATACCTGTCCAGTTAATTGATTGACTCTTCTACGGTGCTTTTTTATCAGGTCGCGTCGACAATGTCTATGGTGACCGCAACCTCACCTGCACCCTTCTCTCAGTATCACAGGTTGTTGAAGAACAGGCTGCAGCTACTGCTTAATCCTCATGTCTATGTTCCTCGATGCAAGATTGTCTACACTATCAGCTCTTTCTATGTAAATCAGTTATTCACGTGCTCATTATTACAGCTGGTGAAATTCGTTTCTCG
The DNA here is from genome assembly GCF_000495115.2 of Populus euphratica. Classification (NCBI taxonomy): domain Eukaryota; kingdom Viridiplantae; phylum Streptophyta; class Magnoliopsida; order Malpighiales; family Salicaceae; genus Populus; species Populus euphratica. The sequence goes on from NW_011499853.1 coordinate 1,468,381, forward strand.
ATATACTGTTGACCAGCTGCTCTAATATCAACGGTTGCTAATTGCAACTCTTAAAACTTTGTAATTACCATTGCTCTCTCCCTCTCTCGTACTGTGCCGAGACCGTCTTAATTGATGTCTGTCTAATGAGAAACAGGCATTTACCCCACTTGTCTAGTAAAAAAGACACCGCCTCGCCAATGCGAAGGTTGAGTTTATCATGCAATAGGAAATTACCTTTCGTCTGCACCTAAGTCTGGTAACATTTCGCCATGGGACCCCTTGTGTTAGCCTGGAAATGTGATTGAAATGGGGCTCCAAGACCAGAATGTGTGTGCAATGCGAAAGGTGAAACAGAATCGAAATCGGAGTTTCATGCTCTGCAGAAGACAAATTTGTCTTCACTGTTGTGGCTTGGCCTCACAGCATGCAAGAGCATAGCATATAGCATGCCGGAACTGAAAGCATAGTCTGGAAAATATGAAGGTGACATTGAGAAAGAACAGTTTTTCAAAGGATTTTTGGTTTGAAAATATTTTTTATATATATTTTAAAATTATGTTTTACATCATGACGTCAAAACCATAAGGCTAAGGTAAGTTATTTTATACACATGGACATATGGTCAGATTGGACTGATTTCTTGTTCAATACAATGATTGAAAGGAGCTCTTTTATGCTTAGTAGTTGTTAATTGTTCTTTGTTGTAGAGAGATCTGAGCCTAACACTTCTCAAGAACATGTTATAAGTTTAGTGGCTGTTGTTCATGGTTGGGTTGTCAATTAATTAATGTAAGTTAGGACGTCAGTTCAATTACTTAAACTCAGGGCCAAACATGAACAAATTCCTGGAAAGATTCTATAATGTTTTCCATGTTTGATGTCTGATCAATCAATATCTATTTATCTATCTTTATATATAAAAAGATAGCAAGATTATTAGGTGATGCGAACCCCTAGGATCGTATCATGGAGTTTATTATCCGACAAGTGGAGCAATATGATTAGTTCATTTGTCTTGTATGAAAATTCTCCATCTATCAATTATATGTAAATTAAGGATGGAGAAATTACTAATAGTTTGTTTTCAACAAAATAAACTTTAAATGAATTTTTTTACAATATGTTTATTATTAATTAATTTTATTTTGAACAAATGATAGATTATATTAGAAGTTTTTATTTAAGATTATATTGTATTTTTTATTGAACATAAAATAAAATAGAAAATATTATAATGTCCAACCTATCCATTTTAAGATCTCTTAAATTATTTTAAATTTTATTTATACATTTATTAGTTTTCAATCAAGTCCTCTTTAAATAAAAATATCAAATCATGCGATATACTAGGTTGGAGACTTGAACTTAAATATGAGGATAAATCGGAGACTTGAACTTAAACTTATTCCTCTTAATATATAGATATATGACATTATTGACTTTTTTTTCTAAAAAAATCATTAGATTAAAAAAAATAGGAGAAATTTCTAACAAGTCTATATAAAAGGAAGAAAACTATGGAGAGAGGTCTTGATAAGTTAACCAACATCGTGTTTCATATAAGAAAAATGAAAAATAAGTTTTTTTTTAATTTTTATCTTTTTGAAAAGAAAAAACTTTCATTTGAATACAAAGTTTATTCTCCATGCCTTTTTTTAAATAAAATAATACTTTAATTTTAAAACTTTTATTTATATCATTGTCGTCACAACAATAACAGCAGCAGCAACAACAATAATAATAAAAAAAATTTAGTTCTAAACTTGTATATTTATTATCAATTGAGTTATAAATTTACAAATCAGGTCTCTAACATTTCATGCATTTTTAAATGTTTTTTTTGTCAATTTTTTTAATAGTTTAAGTTTAATTTGTTTATTTTATACACTAAAATGGTGCCTATTTGAAGAAAATTGATGAATATTAACATTTTTTTAATCCAATGTGATATTCATCACTAAAATGGCATCAATTTGATGAAATCTAATAAAAATATAGATGAAAATTCATAAAAATACTTGATTGAGAATTTTTTAAAAAATGTTTGAGATATAATTGATAAAGATTATAAGTTTAAGACTCAATTTAGAATGAATATATAGATTTGAACTAAATTGATATTTTCAATAATGATAATGATAATCAAATTATTATACTTTTATTTATGGTTGATAGATTTGTATTGAGGATAATTATCAATAAAATCATTGTAGTTGAGGTAAATTGTTTTTTGTTTTGTTTTTAAAATTTTGAAAACATGTTACAAAAAGTTGTTTGTTTTTAATAAAACAAAAACTAGTAACCAGTGTTAACAACCAAAAGTGATTTTTAAAAGTTTTTAAAACAAGTTTGTTTTATACAATGAGCCTGTGATTCATGAGTCTCACATTGAGTTTAAAATATTATAAAATGGATACAAATCATGATTGGATCGAACCTCTAGGTCTAAAACATTTAAAGGTTGGGCTTAAGTCAAGTATATAGTATTAAAAGATCAAGTTATGATCAAATTTATGACACCAGGAAATTAGGTTAGGTTTGGTGTGCTTGAGAATCAAGTACAGGACATTTAGGGTACAACACCAAATCAAGTTTGGAATTTCTATATATCTACTCAGACTAAGTCTAAATAAGAGGGGTTTTGAGTCCTAAAAGCTTGTAGTTTTAATTGAGGTCAAGTTTAAGATATTAGAGGATCAAACTAGAATTACATCTTTGTGAATTGACATCAAGTTTAAGACATTCAAATCCCAAGTTTAGGTCAGATTCATAACACTTGAATGTTGGGCTAGGACTTAAAGTGAGCAAGGTGAAGCTTGGGCCAAGATGGAATTTAATCTAGGGCACTCAAGATTGGATACAGTATGTCTGGAGTTAAGTAAGGACCCCAAGATTAAGATCGATAAGATAAAAAATAAAACTATGATGATGTTTGTTATTGAAATAACAATTGTTTTTTAAAGTGATTTTTATTTGAAATTTTTTTAAAATAATATTTTTTATTTCTTAAAATTTATTTTTGATATTAACATACTAAAACAATATAAAAATACAAAAAAAAATTAATTTAAAGTAAAAAAATAAAATTAAAAATTAAAAACACAATATCATATAAAAAACAAACACTGTATACATTCCCTAGCTTCAAATAATGTGAGCATCAATCCTAATAACTTGAGTATCCATGGAGACTAAAGCAAATTCATATAAAAAAACATAAAAAAATCCAATTATATATATATTTTTTAATATTTTTAAAGATTGATAACAAAAAAAGACAAAAGATAAAAATGATCCTAAATGGCCTATGAAAATTTTTTAATTTTTTTTCTTATTTGAAATTCATCAACTTATTTGGGTTAAACTTTTGATTCTTTATACACTTTGTTGATGTGATATTTATCTTTTTTTTTATTAAATATGAAAATTTTTAAATTGAATATAAGTGGTATTCGCTATGTTGGCAGCATGTTGTCATAGGCTAAAAATTTGTTTTTTAATGTAAAATAAGTGATAGGTTAAAAACAAGTTAAACCTCAACTTGCTAGTTAAATTGATAATTTAAATATTTATGAAAAAACTCAATAACAATAAATAAATTATAGGAAAAAAACAATGAAAAAAAAGAATCAAACTCGAGCCTATTTAGATTCTTAAACAACTTAATGCTAGCATAACTAAAGAAAAACTGGGGGAAAAAGAGTCTAACTGAAGGGAAAAAAGTAAAAAACATCAGTTTTTTTTTTAAAAAAGAGAGCCAATTAATCCTAGATGAACCTTTTAAACCTAATTCAATCTAAAAAATTGCAACTTGTTATCCAAGTTCAATCAAGAAACGTAAATGTTATTCAATTTAATTTGAAATGATGAAATTGTTAAAAAACCTATTAATAAAAGAAACATATAAAAAAATAAAAAATAAAGTTAAATTTGATAAGAAAAAACATAATAAGAATGAAATCCAAGAAAACAATTATCACAAACAAAAAAAATATAATTAAAAAAATCAAGACTAAACTTAAAAGATTAAAAAATCATAGAGAGTGCAATTGAAAATTATTTATAATATGATAGATTATTTATAAATTAAAAAATGATGAGGATGAAATAGAAAATAATTGTTGAAAGCTAAACCAATAGAATCAAACTGAAAAAAAAAATAAAAAATAAAAAGAGAGAGAATTAAAATGAAAAAAATAACAAAACAAATTTTTTATAAAAAATAAAAAATAAGACAACATCAATTTAGAATAAGAGGAAAAAAAATAGGGTTATTAGGATTTTTTTTCCCTGTAATAGTGTTTTGGTGTGTACAAGATGTGTTTTTTTTCTTGGCTAATTTTTGCTTTCAATATCTTTTTTTTTTGTGTTACATTAAAATAAAATTTTTATTTTCTTTTTAATTGCTTGATCCTCAAGCAAATATATATACACCAAAAATAGCAAAATGCAGGCCATTGGCTGGTTAATATTTAAAAGAAAGGACAGATAACATGCATTGATTTGGTGGAGCAGACGTGATAATCATCCGTTGATTTATGAAATAAAACTTTTAAAAATATCCTATTTTGATAATATAATAGTACCTATGTTGAAAGAAAAAAAAACTCTCGTTTGTATATTTTCACAAATCTTATCCACTACGGAATTTATCGAAGAGAGCAAACTGTCGGCCATGCCATTCTGGCACATGAGCCCAAGGGACCCTTCACTTTCATGGACTTTTATTTTTTCTTGGATTTGAGGATTTAAAAAAATAAAATAACATGAATTGTTAAAAATCCTAATAACATAAAAATAGATTAAAAAATATTACAATCTAAACACAACTATTTTTTAAAAATATTATTGATATAAAGGAGTTTAAATTCTAGTCGAACCTTTACCAAACCTAGTTATTTTTACGGCAAACATTGTTTTTAATTAAATTTGTTTTTTTTAATTAATTATTTTTTAGTATTTTTAATTATTTTAATATAAAATTTCTAAAAATATTATTTTAACACATTTAAAACAAACACAACTACCAGTCTACCACCATCCTAAATACCAGATCCAAATTCTAATTCGAAGGCATCCTTTTATGAATTCCATAGTCAATCTCGCGACTAGTTTATTGCCAGCTAAGTTTATCCGCTCGTATAACCTTACAATTTAAGCTTCCGTCTTGCTAATGTGCGCACATATGTAGCCAAAAAAGAAAGATAACTGCCATTCAATATTTCCTGCCCGTGGTCCTCCTGCAAATTCTACTGCCTTGCAAGTGGATTGTATTCCACGGGAGTGTGACGTAGGCGCGTGAGGGGGGAAATATTCTGCCGACTATTTCAAGTGAAAAATATAGATACGATAAATTATTTTGATTTTGTTATATACCCTAGATCAATAATGTTCTAGATTTTATCATTAATTTTGATTTAATATATTTAATTAAATAAGAAAAAAATAAAAAATAAATTATTAATATTTTTATTATATACACATGGATAAAGCATTTAAAATTATTTATATTCAAGGGCTCAATATGAAAAAAAGCTTGGAAAAATATTTTAAATTCTTTTTCATATAATGTTAAAAAATTTGAAGAAATGATTTAACCTAATTTATTTAAAAAATAAATATTCATATAATCTTAAAATTCTTTGTTTTCTTTTTTAATTTCTTAATGAATTATATTAGATTTAAATCTGACAAGAGTGTGCTAATTTCACTTCTGGAGGAAAGACCTAAAGAAAAAAATTAGGCAAAAAAGAATTTTAAATTTAAAAACTTGCTAGAGGGTATTTTTAATAATTTATATAAAAATACCCCCTAAAAGATAAATTTAAATTTTTTACATGAAAATATTTTCATTTGTTTATATAATAATATCTATAAAAAAGATAGGTTGAATATAAAATTAAATAAAAAACAATTAAAATCACAAGGATAGAACAAAAACTAAACCTAAGAATATAATAAGCTAATTTTTCAAAATAAAACTATTGAGATTAAGATATGGTTAGCACTTAGCAGATGTACAAATACGAAAACTTCGAGAGAAGAAATACTAAAGGAAAGGTCAATTCAAAAACAACTCACAAGCCTCTCGTTTCCATGTATGGCCAGATATGTATCTTCTTAGCTAGATACGTATCTACAGAGTATGTACAGCAAGTCTCTTGCGTTCACTAGAAAATGATTCCATGCGATGCAGAGTCTATCTACAAGCATTGCACCCTGATGCAAATATTCTATACCCTGATTGTTTTACATTTAAAAAAAATATTTTTTATTTTTTATTTATTTTAAATTAATTTTTTAGTATTTTTATACCATTTTAATATATTGATATAAAAAGTAAATTTTAAAAAATAAAAAAATATTATTTCAATAAATTTCTAAAAAAAAAATCTTTTATCATAATACCAAATGATTTTCTAATCATTCTCTTACGAAGTTTATTTTTTTTCTTCTTCTTCAAAGTGCAGGAAACATGTTTTATATATATATATATATATGTATATATATACTAGCTGTTCATCTTTCGTAGACTAGGTTGAATAAAAATAAAAAATCAATCTTCTCCTTTTAATGAATGTTAATCATGCACTTTATTTATATTGAAATGTTTATTAAACATGTAAAAAAAATGCTTATTAGTGTTAACAAAATATAATAGTATAAATTATATTAATCTCAAAACATCTATACATAACCATTTTAATTTCGATTAGATCCTAATTAAATAAAACTAAAATTCAATCTTATATGATCTTGATACTTATGTTCCTAGAGCACATGACAAATAGGTTTATTAATATAAGATTCAAACTATCATGCATTTTATTCAATCATAAAAAAAGACTTCAAAAGTTTCTTATATTTTTAATAACATGTATGCTAGATAATTAAAACATAGATTTAAGTATCAATTAAACTCTAGTTTATTTAATTTTTACCATCTTAGAGTAATAAGAATCACCCAAATTATAAATTAATATTTAATTAAATAAAACTAACAAAAAAAAACTTTTTATAATCTCAATATCTTTTGTTAACTACATTATAAGGATACTAAAAGATATATTTATAATATGAAATGAAAATCATTTTTAAATATATTTATTTTACTATATATAGAAGCTTTCAATTTCTTTCTAGATTCATATAATTAAATAAGATAATTTGTAATAATTAAATAAGAGCTTAAAACCTTGTTTCCATTCTCTAAAAAAAGAAGAAAAAAGAAAGAAAGAAAACCCCTTGCACTCCAACAAATCCAACGACCGCCTAAAATCTACCATTTGAACGGTCAAGATGAAACAAAGGGCACCGCAACAGCACATAGAGTAACATACACCAGAAACATTGTGGGGTCATTGGCTTGAGAGGATGGAAGGGGAAAAAAATAGCATAGAAAACAGACAGTATTCAGTATGCACCCACTAGAGTTTAGTCTAAAAAAAAAAAAACATTTTCTTCTTCTGTAGTTGTCGGCTGATTCAGAGAGAATACAATTGGAGGGAATGGATTTTGAGCGGTCAAGTCTCTCCTTCTCCCTCTTTCTCAACAATTTGTTGATGTATGTATGAACACATGCTCCTGCTCCTGCTCCAGCTCCTGCTCGTATTTAGCTTCAAGAACCGGAGCGCGCTCGTTAATTGAGTCTTCCTCTTTCTCCTCTGCGTGTTAATTGAATCTTCCTCTTTCTCCTCTGCGTGCGTAGCTTAACCCACCACTCAAAATACAGACAGTAATAAAAAAAAAAACTGACATAGTTATTTATTTTTGTTAATGATCCATGTCAAAGATGAAGCATCTACTAAGAAAGCTCCACATCGGTGACCATCACAACCGATTAGGTGGTGAGACCCGACTCGTTTCGAGTTCAAGTACCAGTGCCAGTACGACTCTGAGTCCGTCTGATGGAAGAATCGAGGCCGCTGAGTCCGCGGCAGTGGATCGGACGGATGTGGAAGCGATTAGTGGTACTGATAGTCCTGGAATTGATTTTAATTTACTAGAGGAGGAATTCCAAATGCAATTGGCCTTGGCGATTAGTGCTTCGGATCCGGATTCGATTCAGGACGCGGAATCTGCTCAGATCGATGCTGCTAAGCGGATTAGTCTCCGGAGCAGTCCCGTGGTCCCGGTTAATGATGCTGATTCCCTTGCCGAGTCTCTCTCACTCAGATATTGGGTACGTTGTTGGCTATTTGGTTAGTTTTTTGACTTCTGGATCTTATTTTTGGTTATTTCGCTGGATTTTGTCTTTGCATTTCCTGTTTTTGATCAGTTCTGTCGATTTTAATTTTCTTGGTTGAGGGTTTTGATTGATGCATAGCGTTGCGGTTTTGATAGTTGGTTTAGGGTTCCGCATTTTCATGCACGAATCAGTTTAGTAATTATAGAAGTTGTTTGTTTTTTGTTTGAGGTACTTCTTTTATGGACTGATATTAATGTGCTAAATGTATAGCTGTTTTATTATTATTATATATTTTTTTTGTGGATGATTAATCTCATTTCTACAGATAACTTGCGTTGAATAACAAGTTTGATTTGTTAATTGCTGCCTGTTTTCCTTCATTGGTGAGGAAGAAAATTTTCCAAAGAAAAATGTTTAACAAAAACTTCGTGTTTGCTACAGAGGGCAAGCAATGGAAAGAAATTAAATTCAAGCGAGTCATGGAAATTGATTGAATTCCTAGTTTCATGCTACCTGTTGTTGGGTTCTTGTGGATTGTGATTAAAGTGACTGGTCTTGATTTAGTTGATTCGTTGTTTATTTAGCTCTGAGGGCTCTGTTTATACAAAGCAGAATAATTTTGGCTTGTGGTGTTTATGGAAGGAAAATAGTAATGAAGCATTAGAGTGAATAAAACCTAAATTTCCCAAATGTTTGTGTGGTTTGCTCGGGGCTCTGAGATTTGCATTGTGAATTTTACGGAATGGAAGTGCTTGATAATAATTTGGCAGGAAAATGAACCTGTTAGATGTCTGTAGGCAAGTTTATGCAATCTCCTCAGATCTTTCTTGCAATGGCTACTAAACAATTGCAAGCTATCTGCTTTATTTTTTCCCCTAGCTAAGAGTGCCAAGCAAAGGCTCATTTATTTTTAAAATCAATGTAAACATAGTGAGATAATCTTCCAATACAAGTCCTAGTGTACCTTTTTTAGTGATTTTTTACACTACTTTATTATAGTTGTTTGTCAACTAAGCTTTTCTAGGTTGGCTTTATGCATACATGCATATAAGTTCTATGCAGCATAGAAAAAAAAAATTATCCATCCTGGCAAAAATAAAGGTGAAGGCCAGTTGATCGGATTTTTATTTCCTACGAACTACGGTGTTGAATAATCTAGTGCTTGAATTTCATTGTCATCCCTTGCTTACCATTTCCTAGCATGAGTAGGAAAAAAGAAGCATAAAGTTCTTTTTTTTCTTTACCTATGTATGTCACATGCAACATTGATGTTATATGTCTTAAACAATCTACTGATTTTTCCTGTATCTTTCACGCAGAGCTATAGTGTTGTAAACTATAATGAGAAAGTGATGGATGGCTTTTATGATGTTTGCGGCATTACCTCAAACTCAGTCATTCAAGGGAATATGCCATTTTTAGCGGATCTTCAAGCAATATCAGTTTCTGATGATGTTAATTATGAAGTGATCATGGTAAACCGCTTTGTTGATGCTGAACTGCAAGAGCTTGAGAAAAGAGCTTATATCATGTCCCTGGAAAGCAGATTCTCTGATGGCCTGGTTTCAAGTGGCTTGATCCAGAAAATTGCTGATGTTGTTGTTGATAGAATGGGTGGTCCTGTAAGTGATGCTGATGAGATGTCAAGCAGGTGGAAGAGGCGCAGTAAAGAGCTACAGAATGCTCTGAACTCTATCATCCTACCCCTTGGTTGTCTTGATGTTGGACTTTCTCGCCACAGGGCCCTGCTCTTTAAGGTTTTGAGATGTTTTAACTTCTGCTAAATAGTTGATAAATGAAAATACGAATTTTTTTAACTTAGCATTGGGCATCCTGTCTGTTTAAAGTTTTAATATTTGTGATTTTGCTATTCAGAGAATATCTGCATCATCATTTGATCTGTTGATAGTGTTTTGGGTCCTTTAGAACAAATTGGACTCAAATTAACTATTTCATTTCTGGTGATAGGTCATAGCTGATACGATCAATCTCCCATGTATGCTGGTTAAAGGAAGCTACTATACTGGCACTGACGATGGAGCTGTAAATTTGATTAAGATTGATGATGGAAGGTTATTTTTTTCTCTTGGCTTTTGTTTTTCTGCCCATTTAATTTGGTTTCATGCTTTTTCAAGTGGTGCTGCAAAATGATTTCTATTGGTAATCATTAAATGTGCTGGTGATGCTTGTTAATATTTTAATTTAGCATCTGGATTCTGGTTAATAACCCTTCAAGTTTTCTGTGTTGCCAGATAAACATGTATAAAGTAAAATCTCAAAAAATGCTGGATATTACTTTTCCAAGAAATGTTGAATATGAATAATCATCCTTGTTGCAGATATCATTTTCTACATTGCATGCATTACTTGCATATACTTTCTTTTTAAAAGCCCACTTTCCTTAAATTATAAAAATTTTTATTACCTATTTTGCATGAGAATGCTTATTATAAAAGGCACAGGTTCAATGCTTGTTGTTTCGGTCCTTCCTCCTGACTGTTTTATATGTTTTAGCTGTTGATTAACACTTATAGGTTTACATGTTAAATGGGAATTTTTTGTAATTGTGTTTTTGATAAACTGGTGCAGTGAATACATTATTGATCTGATGGGTGCTCCTGGCACACTAATTCCCCCTGAGGTGCCCAGCAGCCATCTCCCAACTGCTGGATTTGACATAAGTGGTTTCACCAGTCTTACAGAAACCCCTGAAGATTCAACTTCATTGATGGATCAAGGGTATGGGGTTCTTGCATTTTCACCTAATCTGGATGTGATTCCCCAAGCTGGCACCTCAACGTCAGGGCAAGGATTATTTGTCAGCATCAAAACAAATGAGGATGGTGTGAACTTGGTTCAGAAAAATCAAATTGAAAGATTTGAACATGATTTTGGGAAGCTTAGCTTATCAGTCACTGAAAAACCTTCATCTGCACAAAAAAATAGAGTTAAAAATGTTTCGAAGTATGTCATCAGTGCAGCAAAGAATCCAGATTTTGCACAAAAATTACATGCTGTGCTTTTAGAGAGTGGGGCATCACCTCCTCCTAATTTGTTTTCAGACATGAACCTGGGTGAACCAAAGCTGCTTGAAAAGGTTCATCCAGAAAACGGGGTCAGTCTTGACGATCGGCTTTGCTGTTGTTTAGATGACATGTTGACAGGGCGTGAACAGTCACTTGTATCTTTAACTAGGGATGATACTTTAAAAAATGTTAGGGGTGATCATGAACAAGAACAATTTGCTGAGGGCTCAGTGGATGAACTAAGAAGATTGATAAATGTCTTTAATTCTGATCCATCTCTGCCTTCTGATGTTACAAGTGAAGGACTTGTTATCGTTGATAATAGAACAAATGAAAAATTGCAAATAGACACCACTGTTGTGGACATGGTGTCTATTAATGCACCTGGAATGGCTGGAAGTTCTATGCATGAGAGTCCACTTCATGCATTTTCCTTGCTCTCTGCATTGGAGCCTTGCCAATTACAACCTGTGCATGCCTTGGTCAGTAGTGACAACCAGTTCTTTCAGGAGAACATGGGAAGGATTTTAAGCATGGATGCAGGCAAAGAATCTGCCTTGAAATTGATTGAAACAGCAAACAGTGGTCTGCATATTTCTTGCTGCAGTCACAATGAGAGAATTAACCCTATGCTGGGGGAGGTAGCAGAATGGGAAATTCCATGGGAGGATCTTGAGATTGGTGAGCGAATAGGCATCGGTAAGAATTCCTTCTTTAATTTGATTTTATGAAAGGAAGAAGAACCTGTTGGCAATTTTAGACTACAGAATCATGTCTGAATTAAGGGGATCACCCCCCCTGGTATATCTCTATTTAAAATTTCCCATTAATGCATGTGAGTCATACTACTGTGATATACACAAAGGATGTGTTTGCACATGTAGTCCTATAGCTTAGTTGGTCAGTAATGACGGGCATTAGAATTGGCTGGTTATTAATATGTAAAACATTTATGGTTAAAAAAGGATCATTTGGACAAGGTATTCACACAATCAAAAAATGATCATTTGGATAAGTTATTCATACAAGAGTTGGAATCAATTGAAATATTACAAAGACATAACACCCTGTGATCCAGTGTCATACAGTTGCTTACCAACAAAAAACCCTCAATTCCCAAATTAGTTGGGGTTGGCTATAGGATCCTTTTGCACCATTCTGCAAGATCATTGGATCCAGAATTACTCTCCTGCATAAACAACTTGTGAGGTTCAATCATGCACATCCATTATTTGGTTACGTCTTATAAATGGATAAAAGAAAAGAAATAGGCATTGATGAGATCTAGAAATGGTTATTGAACTAGTCTTGTAGGCATGGATGACACCTCATTCCACTTATTGTTATCTCTCAAGTTTCAAGTTTATGAGTGAAAGTTGAATCTCTTACCATTGAACATATGGAAGCATTATCTAAATGCCATGTATTTGTAAAAATAAGGAAGCTGATCGATGATGCTGCTTTCACTTTTATTAAAATTATCAATCTAATTTTGAGTTTCGCCTTTTGGAGGAATTGTGCTGCTGCCACTGCTGGCTTTGCAATTGCAATTATATATGATAGGAGGCTGGCTACCAGCCCAAACAAACCTGGAAGAAGGTCAAGTGACGCTGGTAAAGATAGCCAGCCTGCTTGGTTTCAAATATGAGACCAAATTTCTATCGAACATCCTACCTTGCCCTATTAAGCTTTGTAGTTTGCCATGCCTTTGAATTATCTTGAATTCAGGTTGAGAAGACTTTGAAATCTACTGGTCAGCATAGCTATACTTTTGAGGGTTTGATCCATTGATATTATTAAGTAGGATGTGATCTCAGTTATAGATGTGCTTAGTTGTAGAATTGATGCATCTCTGAAGTATGATATATTTAAGTAATGATTGTTTAATAGTAATCTCACGATGCTCTGTTGTGCAGGTTCATATGGCGAGGTCTACCATGGGGATTGGAATGGCACTGTAAGTTAACCTTTGACACAATATGGGTATTTTGATGTTAACTTGCAATGAGATACTTCATAGTCTGATACATTGAATTGGATCCTTTCAACAAAATACTGACATTTGGTTATAGTTTACAATTCAATACTCATGCTTCTACTTATTGGCTACAACAATGATGATATCTGTGGAAATTGTTGAAATATGGTTTCACTATTCATGTGGGAAGATTGGTTGGTTTCAAAATTGTCACCTCCAGTAGTTTGTGTCGCTCTCGTGATGGTGGTCTGTGTTTGTTGAAACTGCATCTATGGCTTACAGAATCACCAATCTATTCATTGACTCCAGCATAGGACTTACTTCCAGAAACTTAGTATTGTGACCTGCTCGTTCATCTGTTTTCTTTTAAAGGCTTTGCTCATATTGACCCCCCTTGATATCATTTTATTGATTACAGGAAGTTGCTGTGAAGAAATTTCTGGACCAGGATTTATCTGGTGATGCATTGGTTCAGTTCAAATGTGAAGTAAGCAATGCTTCTAGCTACCTGCATCATATATTAACTTTCATGCCTCACAGCTATTCTAATAACATTGGTTTCTTTATGACATTCAAATAAGTTCTGCTCACTGTTTAATGCAGGCTGAAATCATGCTAAGATTAAGACATCCTAACGTTGTTCTGTTCATGGGAGCAGTTACTCGCCCCCCACACTTATCAATACTGACGGAGTTCTTGCCCAGGTTAAGATTGCTTCCCCTAGAACCAAAAAAACCTGCTAATTTTTCTTGTTTCCAAGATTATTAAATTAAACCCCATATGTCGAATGCCTTGGTACTTCACTCTGGTATGATATTGAACTGAATAACCTATATGATAAAAACTTCAACCTGTATACTTTTATATCTCAAATTTTTTTAGAAGCATGATTCTCAAGTTTGTGGTCCCTGACCAGTTGTTGAAATTGTGAATTTCACCTCAGTTTTGCTTGGGATGCATGCGTCTTTGGGCATCTCACTGATATTTTATTTAATCTGTGATAACAATCAAATCACTAGCCTTGCCCAACCATTGTAATGCGTTTACCACCATGCAAGCCATATCACAAGCATACATGCTTTATGGTTAATGCAAAATAGAGCATACTTTCAGCTTTTCTTTAAAGCAATGTTATATTAAAGGGTTCTGTCAGGGAGCTTTTGGAGTTCTTTATTATCGTAGTCACTGCCAACAACCTTTTTAAATACATTAGTTAATACTGAGTCGATTGTAAATTTATTTTCTCTCATACTCTTGTTCCTCCTTACTGGTGTGCAGGGGGAGTTTGTATAGGTTACTGCATCGTCCCAATTCTCAAGTTGATGAAAAGAGGCGTATGCGAATGGCTATTGATGTGGTATGAGTCAAATAATCTATTGTTCTTGTTGGTCTGATTATTTTCCAAAGTAAAGCTGGTTTCTTCTTTTTATAGGCCAAGGGAATGAATTACTTGCATACGAGCCATCCTACCATCGTGCATCGAGATTTAAAGTCTCCTAATCTCCTCGTTGATAAAAACTGGAATGTTAAGGTCTGGCTCACAATTTATTCTTTGGCTATTAACATGTTTATTTGGAAATTCAATGGACTACTTTATCTTTTGCAGTTTTTTGGAAAGAAACCGTGCATATATTTCCAGCATCTTATTAAATTTCTATCCACAGGTCTGTGATTTTGGATTGTCTCGCATCAAGCACCACACTTTTCTGTCGTCGAAGTCTACTGCTGGAACGGTTCGACTTCTCTGAAACATATAGCTTGATAAACTCTTGTGATTCCATTTTCTGATTGTTTCCAACCAAATAGTAAGCAAGTTTTCCTTTTCAATGCAGCCTGAATGGATGGCACCTGAAGTTCTGAGAAATGAGCCAGCAAATGAGAAGTAAGGATACCAACCTGTATAAACATGCCAGCGTGCTCCATTGCCAGAAGTTGCATCACAGGAAAATTCTCTAGCGCTAAAACTGTTGGCTTGCTTGCTTGCAGATGTGATATATACAGCTTTGGTGTGATACTATGGGAGTTGGCTACATGTCAAATCCCTTGGAAAGGCTTAAACCCAATGCAGGTTGTGGGAGCTGTTGGATTCCAAAATCGACATCTTGAAATTCCAGAGGACATTGATCCAGCCATCGCCCAGATAATTCGTGATTGTTGGCAATTGTGAGTTACAGACCAGGTCAATATTTTCATTTGGAATAACGTGTGCTGTGATGATGAATTCTCTGTTGTTTTTGCAGGGAGCCAAATTTACGACCCACTTTCACAGAGCTTATATCCCGTCTTCTTCATCATGTTCAACATCGACTTGTTGAACCAACAAATTATAGAAACCAAACAGCAGACTGACTGGAACAATGCTTCCTCGGTGATAGTTTGAGCTGTGTTCTGGCTCGAAGATCTGGAGCAGCAGCAAGTTTTTTTATTTGATTTAAAGTAGATAATACCGGACTGGGAAGTGGTGGTTCATTCAAAGTGGGGACTCAGCACAGGCCCTTTCATTGATCAAACAGTGGAGATCCTCCCAGGTTAAAAAAAAACTGCAATATAAGTGCAGTGAGGATTCCACGGAAAGTTTAAATAGGCAATGTCTTGTAACAAATGAAAAAAAAGAACAAAAAAAAAATTAACCATTCAACTAATCTGTGGTCCCGTGGAGGTCTTGTTTGGGTAATCAATCCCAACTCTGGAATTGTAAACATGTGATCCTAACATATCATTGTGGACCTGCGGAATTGTAAAGCAAAAGAGAAAAAAAAAGAAAAAAAGAATAAGGTAGTTCTGGGCATGTATATTTTTCAGAAGTTATGTTCTGGGCTCGACGCATCATGTTGCTTAGATTTAAGTTACTAATATTTCATCAAATAATGCTGTAATCATCTGCAGGTTTTAATGTGGAGCTATAACCTTCTAGACGGTAACAGGTATTTATGGCTTGCTGATCAATCTTCGCCTGGGATGGAAATTGCTTCTGCATGTTTGCTGGTTCCATTTGCAACATTGAAGCTCTTTCCTTTTCTTTTTTTTTGGATAAAATATAATATAGAGCTGTTTGGGACTGCTTCTCAAAATTTAAATGTTTTGTTTTTACTTAAAATTAATTTTTTAAATGTTTTTATATTACTTTGATGTGAAGATAATTTTTAAAATATAAAAAAATATTATTTTAATTTATTTTTTAAAGTTACGGGCTGGAAGATTGTTACAATTGTAGATTGTTACAATTGTAATTTAAACATGATATAGAAAATACAAAATAAATTTGGATTGTAAATATAAGAAGATTGTTATAATTGTAATTTTAACATGGAAATTACAAAATAAACTTGGATTGTAAATATAAATCATAAAATTATAAGAAATTTTGAAATATATTAAAAAAATTAATGCTTCAAATATATATATATATAGTTCAAAAACTTTAATATACATGCTTAATAAAAATTTATATATAGTTGAAGTATTTAAAAATATATGATTCAAATAAAAATTTATATATAATTAAAATAATTTTTTATTAACTAATAATTAATAAATTTAAAATAAATAATTTGCTGGTATGTCATGTAAACTAAAACAAATTTTATTATTTTTATTTTACTCATTATTTATCTGACATTTATTAATATTATTAGCATCAAAAGGATTATTAATATCACTACTAGCATCAACACTAATATTATAAACATTAGTGCTACTACTAATACCAACAACACCAATATTATCAATGTTATTTAACTCAAAACTCTTTAGATTCTTTAAATTGTCGTTAATTTGAATCTTCAAATCATTTTTAGTACCATGACTTTTCATTTCAACATCATTAATAATTTTTTCTTCATTACTTTTATCCTCTTTACTATTTTTCTTCATATTGCACTGATAATAGCACCAAGTAAATCAAAGTTTGAATATATTTCTCCCTCAGTTATTCAGTCATCTTCAGATAAAAGATCATTTTCTATACCAAAATCATCAACTTGACTTGATTATCATTCAATTTCAAATTGCACATTACAAATACTATATCCTTCATTTTTCTCTGGTGCAAACGATTTCTTCGTTTTGTATGAACCTAAATAAACAATTCAAATTTATAAGATTTTTATCAAATATTTCAATATGTAAAATAAAAAAACTCACCATTTCAAATGCACTTCAATTACGCTCACATCCAAATGAAGTATAAGTCAAGCTTAGAACTTGGATTACAAATCTTTGTAATTCTAGACATTCATCCTCGTAAGAATCCCATCATTGAGTTGAAGTTTTTTTATTTTTTACTGTTTTAGCAGCCTCAATGCCAAATAACTCTCTTGCATTCTTGAATGATTCAAATTGTAAGTCAATTTTGCATCTTTCACTTGTATTAGGCACCATCCTTTTTAAGCATTGAAATAATTCATTTTTAATATTGGCATTAACCTTAAAATTAAGATTATAATGATAGGGAGAATTCAAATAAGAAGCTATTGCATGTAAGGATCTATGAAGTTGAAATGTCCATCTTGCATCAACAATATTTCATATAGAAAAAAAAAATATCATTACCATTTAAGAATATCTCAATTCGAAGCATCTTTAAAGACATTCATATTAATAGATGACAACATTTAAAATAAAAATTAACAAGATATATACCTTTTTTTCACGGAATCAAAATTATCTTGTATCTTCTCTTTTGCTTCATCAATTGCTTTATATATAAAACCAATAGCTGGTTTCTTATCTAAATCAACTAATAAAAAAACTTTAATTAGAGGAAACGCTGCCTTAATACATATAGTGACATCATGCCAAAACCTGTTGTCCAGAATGATTTAGCACGTTAAGTGTATATTGACTCGTAAAATCATGATTTTAACAACCTTGATTATAACATTCCAATCCTCTTTTAATATCTCTATTCTTTTAGTTATTTTGTAGCAAATTATTAATGCCACATCATTTCTTTTATTATTATGTTACATGATTTGGAAGTAATTTCTTATGAGAAAAATCAGCAAAATTTTGGATAAGTTAAGCAATTAGCATAGTAAAATAATAACAAAAAAATAATAAATTAATATAGGTTCAAAAAAATTGATAAAACAATGTAGTTTGAATTGTCACACTTTTAGTAGCGCTTTTAAAGAACAACATGATCAAATTGTGCTGTTTTTAGCTTAATTCATTGATCAATTCAAAAAATAATAAGGAAAATCTCAAAACTACTAAAACCAAGAGATCTCAACAAGATTTTTTATATTTAAAGATCTGATAGTCAATGTAGCGATACAATAACTATTATAGGAAAACTGGTCTACAAAAAATTCCATAAAAATTGAAGCACCGTTTAATAGTTTGATCAAAAGTTATTAATTTTTTGAGCAGCTATTTTGGTTTGGTGCAACCAGACCTCCTATTGAACCTAAATCTATCACAATAGTCTATAAATACATTTGCTAGAATATTCATGTAATCTGTTTAGGGCAAATCTTCATTTAATTATGATATATTCACACATAATTTTTTATAATTAATTGCTACTGTAGACAATAACTTTTAGAGATTTTAACTAAAATTTATGGACAAAGATTTATATTTTAACTTATAAAATATATTTTTAAAAAGACTTTATAAAATTATTATTTTTATATGAAATGGTCGACCAAATAATATAAGTAAATCTAACTAGGGGATCAATTGAAAAAAAATTTAAAGTTTAGCCATAAAGTATTTTAAAAACATAATATTTACTACATATTACTGTTCTAAAATGTTATCATGCTTATAAATAATAACATTTAGTAAATATAAACTAGGCTCAAATCTTTTAATAAAAACCTAAAACAAATATAAGCACAGGTAACGTGTCAATTTATACCATAGATTTTTTTTAATGGCGAATCAGAAAATGCTACTTGTGTAGAACAATTTAAATTGAAAATTTTATGCACGCTAACAAAAGCTTGAGCCATTAAATTTAAACAAAATATCCAACCACGGCATGCAAGGAATTCTATAATTTTTTTATGTAATTGTACAATAATATAATTGTTTTTTAAATAGAAAAAGCTAGTATTTCATCCAAAATAAAATATTAAAATATTAATATCTAATAAAATAATATCTCAAACATAATTTCATTCATTTAATTATAATTAACTTTGATTAAACTTTATAAATAAAAAATAATTATGAAGGGTTGCAGAAAAAACTCTGTTAATATTAAAAAAATTCATAATTTTATTTGAAAATAAATGAAAAACTGAATGTTATTCAATGAAATAAAACTCAAAAAAAATTTTAGTTGTTTTATTTAAATAAATTTAAATATTTTTTTAAATAAAAACCTTTAAAAAGAGTTTAGACATGATGTACCTGCTCCTGTCTAGCAAGAAGGGCACGCCCACATTTTTTTTTTATTTTATTTAGGCAGGCACCCAACTTTCTTTTTAAAATATAATCCAACAATGCTTTGTATTTGATTGTACTGTCGGTCACCTTAAATGACTGAAAGGTAAGGTCTCTAATTTCTTAAATAAAAACACTCATGTGAATTTATTTATTTATTTATAAACACTTAAAACATCATATAGAAGGCCCCGTTTGATTTTATTTTTTTTTGAAAAGTGAATTCCAGGGAAAATAAATTCCTGAAAAGTAAAGTATTTTCCGATATTTGGTAGTGTTATGGAAAATGAACTGGAAAACACTTTCCAGTGTTTGGTTATGTCATGGAAAATGAACTGAAAAATAATTTATTAATATTTTATTTTTCTCAAGTTTATTAAAATAATAAGGAATAAATCTTACAAATTAAAAAGTTGAATAATAATGAAATTGAAAAAAAGACTGGAAACTGCTTTCCATTCATCAACTTTCCTAATAGCAAACAAACACAAGAAAGTTTGGAAAGTGTTTTCCCGGAAACCACTTTCCAGAAAACAAACACAGCTAAAAAGGAAAACACTTTCCTGAAAATTAAGCAAAATTTTTTTTGACTAAAAAATATTTCCGTTGACCGGAAAATGTTTTTTGTTGACCGAAAAATATTTTCCGTTGACCAACTTTCCTAATGACAAACAAACACAGGAAAGTTTGGAAAGTGATTTCCTGGAAACTGTTTTCCAGGAAACAAACATAGCAGATAAACTCATTTACAACATCAATTTAGTAAAAAAAAAAATAGTTTTAAAAAAATCAATTTAAATTTAAAAATATTCCTAAACTCATGTTTACTTTCTGAGGGAAGAAAAAGAAAATCATAATAGAACTCTTTTTACTGGAATATTGATATTAAAATTGTAACTTATGATTTTTTTATATTATTTTATAACTGGACTACTCTTTATTATCTTTTTAAATCCAAGGACTAAAAAATAAAATAAAAATAAAATTTTGGATAAAAAAATCAATACTAAAAGGACGGTAAAGAAACTTAAAAAAATAGGTGGACCAAAGAAAACTTTTGATGTCGAATTCTAAATGGGCACTTGTTTTCCCATGTTTTTCACTTTGATTCTTTTTTTTGAATATTGCTTTTCCTTAACAATTTAGAACCAAATTTGTCATTAATTTTACTAGAAAACGATCAAATTAAAAAAAAAAGATAGTTTGAGAACCGGATTGGAAAAAAAAGAAATAGCACCTCTCCAAGAGTAAATAGTGAAAATGACTACGAGGCACGATTTTAATTTTTATGTAATTTCTCAAAGCGCAAGTTTTTATTATTTTATTAGTATTTTTATTTCTTGTAATAAGGTTTTAATGTCCTTTTACTTCATTGTGGTAAAAGAAAACAATATTGTTTTTATAGTTGCAAGCAGTTGACATCTTCGTTAAAAAAATTAATGATACTAAATTCGATTATGTATTTGATGTAAAAAGAAATTTCATTGAATTTTCCATAAATTAAAAAAAGAGTCTAATTGCAATGTCAAGGAATATGATTATTCATGCAATTTTCTTATCATTTGTATGATTTATATCGTAAATGAAATTATTATTATTATTATTATTATTCATGTAGTTTTTGATAAACACAGAGTTATGTATTTGTATGATTTATATCGTAAATGAAATTAATATCTTATATAATAAATAAACTAAAAAAGAAAGGGGAAACTGTTGCCATCAATGGAAAATAGTACAACTAGCAAAGGATAAACACGTAAAAATAAACAAAATTACAATTATTTAAAAGAAAAGGCGAAAGAAAATAAAATAAAATGAAAATCTCCCACCAATTAATTTTGGATGGAGGATCAAGGGAGCAAAACAACGGAAATCCTCCATGGCAATTCCACTCCTCCACCTATCATCACCGTTCCTCCTCTCCTCTCTAACACAGAAAAGATTTATCTACCATCACCACCACAATTACAAAAACACACTTCCAAGAACACCCTCGTCTTCCTTCAGAAATGGAAGCAGCAACACTCCTCCAGAAACAGGGTGCCCTGTTCCACTCGATCAACAACCCATAAATGAATACCAAAATCTCTCCACTTCCTTCCCTTTCTCTTGGGCTTCAGGTGACATTGTCGAGTACTGCTCTCGTTTGTTCGTTACTGGTGCTTCTTTTGCTCTCCTGATCGCCCTACCTGTTGCTTGGTTTGGCACCGTGGGCCCAAAAACTGAGCCATTGAAGCCAGTTCTTGCAGCTTTATCAAGTGGGATTTTTGTTGTTAGTCTTGCTGTTGTCAGAATGTATCTGGGTTGGGCTTATGTTGGGAATCGACTGCTCAGTGCCACTGTTGAATGTAATTTCTCTCTTTCCTCTGTCTTCTCTTGTTTTATTCGGTTGCTTAGAAACCTTAAAAAAAAACTCAAGGGATAGTCATAATTTTGAATTTTGAGTTAATTTTTTTTTTGTTTTGAGAGAGAAGGGTTGATGTCAAGTTAGTTAAGGTTGCTATTTTAGGCACATCATGTTGTTGTTTTTGGTATATTTGATTGATGGGGTGGTTTTTAATCTCTATTTTTTGCAGATGAAGAGACAGGGTGGTATGATGGTCAGGTACATGATTGTGTTTTGTTATAAATCATTATCAGAAAGACTTTATGGCATGGTATCATTATGGAGGGAATTTGAGAAATTTATTGAGATAAAGAAAAAGGATACATAATAACTAATTAGCTCATAGCGGAGAAACAGTTATCTAATTAACTCTACAATAATTTTTTTTCTTGGAAGAACAGCTATGTAGGATTTGAGTCATCTTGTACAACTTAAGAAATGTCAGAATAGATTCACATTGGAGAGAAACAACTGTGGCATCGCCATTATTTACCAAAACCTTTGTTGAGAGATGAGCTTTTGTCATCAGATCAGAATATCACAAAGTTATCTCACCTTAAAGTCGTGGTGATGCGGAGGTCTATGCTATGGTAGAAGGATGGGGCAATGAAGATTGAAGATTGTGGTTATGTGTGGAATTGTGTGAGGGCTGGGTTGAGGCCATGGCAGTGTTTATGCTGCAACGGTCGCAAGGTCTCATGTGATGACCACTGGGTTAAGAAAGGCGAACAAGAAAAGTATAGAGAAGAAGTAAAAGGGAAACTGAAAAAAATAAAATAATATGCATATGCATGTAGAGAAAGCACGGAGGACTTGGTGATTGCAAAAGAGAATGTGGCACACCCCGCATTGATTCTTTCTTTTGGGGTTGTAGTAATGGTTTTTGTGCTGAATTGATCTCATTTGCTCTTTTTCTAGTTTTTCACTTGATGAGTTTTGTATTTGTTGGATGAGATCTCATCTAGATAGGTCTTGCCTAATTCTTCTATCTCAGGCTTTCGGTTGGCTTTTAATTTGAATTTCCTGTATTTTTGGTGGGGTGCATTTTTTGAAGAATAGAGAACGAGTTGGAAAAAATAGAAATGAAAAGCGAGCTGTCCTTTTTCAATGTTTAACTAATGGTGAGTTTGCAGGCGCATAATGTGTGAGAGAGAATATCTCTGAAAGTAAACTGTAAGATTTTACTATTATTATTATTATTATTATTATTATTTTTTTTTTTTTTTTTGGGGGGGGGGGGGGTTATGTTGCATTTGTAACAAGATGCAAACTAAATGCGGTGAAATCTCTTTTTCAAGTTCTGTGATTTAGTTGCAATATATACATTTGCAGCATTATTAATAGAGATAAACATGCAAGTTTGAAGCCTAACTAATTTGAATTTCCTCCACAGATATGGGTGAAGACAGCTGAAGTTTTGGCTCGAGATCGGCTTCTTGGTTCATTTTCAGTAAGTAAATTATTCTAAAGAGACTATTTTTTTGTTGGTTCCTGATTGTGGAGAGCAGGACCAATGTCTGTTATGTAATTGAGAAGCATAATGTTTTTAAACGGTTTTACCATGCCTGCTATTAATCTATTCACCTCTTAAATGGTTTTATGTGCCTTCTATCGAATTATTCATCTTGGTCACTCCACAAAACAATGTGGCGAGGACTCTTTATTAGGTTTAACTTGATGCTTGTCTGCACCGCAGGAGCATTCTGGCTGTTTCAATCTAACAGAATGTGCTGTTTTGCATATGAATTTGCCATGTCTAAAACCAAGGATGACATCTTTTAACTGTTTCAATCTAACAGGATTGCTGTTTTGCATATGAATTTGCCATGTCTAAAACCAAGGATAACATCTTTAAGACCATCAATTAAGAGTAAATGTTGAACTGGTATTAAATATGTCGATTCATGATGTAAGCAGGTTAGCACCTATGCTATGCTGTATCTTTTATCATAACTATAATGCTACAAGGCAGTGTCATGATATTGGAGAGCTGCTGCCACTCTGTGATGCTGGTGATCGACTGTTATTTTTTATTAAAAAGTCGCTAACTTTGTGACACTGAAGCTCTCTTCATTGATATAATGTTTGATTTATGTGGAAATAGATGGTGGATCATGTTGCTATCAAACTCAGGGAATTGTTGCATGACTAATCGGAATTTATTTATATCTTTTCCTGTGAAAGGTCAAGCCTGTGCTAAGCAGATTGAAGTACACTCTGGTCACTCTAGCAGCATCATTATTTGTATGCGTTGTTCTCTTCATCAATATTGAGGGAGGCCAAAAGGGTTCTTACACACCATTTGAAGAAGCTGGGGGTAGAGCTATTCCTGGAGTTTACAATGATGATTCAGCCAGGTCTTTTGAGCCAGATGCATTCTGTGGTGAACCTGCTCCTCCTGAATCTTGAGGCATTTTCTTTTTGATAATGGAATTATGAAGCATCAAATCAGCTGTCAACACTTGCATGGTCCTGCATAGATTCAGAAGCATATTCTACATCCCACTTTTGTACAGTTTTTTTACATGTTTCCCCATGTCTGCTATAATCACAGTAAAAGGTCATATTTTTCCCAGTGAACCAGATGTTACTACGAGCAATTTATATAGGTGCAGTGATACTAAATTTTATTATCCCCTTAGCTGGAATATGCATGCTATCAGGATATATAGAGAACCAGGCTGTCTTGAAGTGGAGCAGAGCAGTCCCTGTACTGGACAAGATCACTCCTCTTTCCGCACATGCACCACCTAAAAAAGCCATTCATATATATATATACAGTGCCAAACCCTCAGCAATCCCATTCCCGTAGATGTAAACGTAGAAAACAAGCATTTACGCAAGCAAACAAGTACCAAACTGTTGGTCGAATTTTTTGAGGAAATTTCTAGACTGGAAATGGATTGCTTGGGGTCATGTCGTGCTTAGCATTTCCAAAGGCACATCTCTTACTTGTAAGTGCAAGGCTGCTGCTAGCAAAAGAATCTCTGCTCTGGGGTGCCGTCACTTAGCTCTTCAGTTTAAGCTTAATAAATCCTCAGTTCTTGGGGGAGATCTACCTCTGATGAGTGTGTGGGTCATTTTGTGTGCTTTGTAGGCGATAGCTTACATATGCTTGTATAGATACGATCATCTCTAGATGTTTGGATCATGAGTTTATTTTTTTATATAAATTACTCGTATCATCTCCAGATATTCTTCTTGTCTCCCACCATTCTATCCACTCGTGCATAGCAAATTATTGGCTCTGCTATTACTTGTTAGAAAGATCTACATCCAAGGAGTCTCAGAATTTCTTAGTGGATATATACACGCTAGGATTTAATAGACATCATCTTCAATCTAAAAATTTAAAATCTTGAGTTATGAATCGACTCATTGTATACAAATTACTTCCCCGTGTCACATTTATCAATAAAAAGAAAAATCTTCAATTCATAAAATTTTAAATGAATGTTTTTGACGCAAACTACGAATAGGTTTATAAAAATATAATTTTAGTTAAATCTATTATGAAATGAATTTTAAGTGGGTATTTAAAAGTAAAAAACGTATGATTTTAAATTTTATAAAATTAAGATTTAAGACGTAATTATACATAAAATTCAATATTCAATGAGAGATAAATAAATAATTTTTTATATAATTAGAGAAAAAACAAAACTACTGCCTTTCTATACTAAATTATCATAAAACCCTTTAAAACAGCTCTCTAGATTGATTTTCTCCTCCACCACCGAGTCCAATCCAATTACAGGGTACTGATGCTCACCATATCATATCAATTTGATATTGATTTTAATCCATTAAGCAATGAATTAAAAAAGTAAACAGAATTATTAAAACTATCAAGAAAAAAATCTAAAAAACTATCTCTAAAAAACAAAACACAAAATCATTAAAAAATATTTTAAATAAATGTTGAAGTCGAGACAAGGAGAGGGATGGTCACGTTATGGTGAAAGGAAAGATAATTAGGAGAAACCATTCTAGAAACCTCCATGCATAGACCTCTCCATTATTTTTTCAAAGAAAAAGTGGGTAGCAGCCCGACCAACAGCGGTGACAGCATCATGATTGCTGGAAGCCAGGACACTGCCTAAGCCACTCTTCAAAGTTGCCAATCCATTGGATGTAACAAAATATGGAAACATGCATGGTGCTCTCTTCTCTTCACTCGATTGTCATGGGAAACATTGAATATTGTCTGCACAGCTCGACGGCGGAAGTGACAAACAGGGCCAGATGGAAGAGGAAGCCAGCCGAGGAGGAGGAGGAGGAGGAGGACGCATATGAGTCCATCACGTACCTACCTACCTAGCTAGCTTGTGTCTAAATCTTGATTCTTGCTCTGTCTGGTCAGTTTGGTAAGCTTTCTTTTTGTGGGACAGCGCATGGGCTTTGGTGTTTTAAGGTCACCATCATCTTGTTTCTTGTTATAATTTTCTTTTCCTTGTTCTAGGATCTTAGTAGATTTATGTCTGTGCTTTGCTTTGCTGTGGATTATTTATTTTGTTTTTTATATAAAAAAATATATAAAAAATAATAATTTATGAGCCAAAACGTTAAACCAATTAATAATTTAAAAAATATTAATAAAAAATATAACAACAATAAATTAATTTTGAATTGGTTAAACTGATGATGAGAATTTCGCGATGCAACAGACTGCTAAGGTTCTTGGAACTTCTCGTATCTATGCATGAACAGAGTCTCCCAATAGAAGAGGAAATTTATGGTCCATTAAAATTAATTTTTTTATAAAAAAATTCTCAATGTACAGTGTTTTCTGTTATTGGAGTAAAAATCTTCTCTTGTAAACTTTTCGATTTACAAGAATGTTTTTTAAAAAAACTAAAAAAAAATGTTGACAGTGCATGAAAAATAATATTTGATATGACTAGCGCGGGTAATTTGAGTAACATCCTTCTAATTTTTTAATTATTTTTATTCATATTGTTTTAATAATGTGTGAACATTCTTGACGTGAACAAAATAGTGCAATTTTTCACATTACCAAAGACACAAATCCTATTAAAATGCAAATATTAGGAAAAAAAACTCAACATTAGCCCATCCAAAATGTAAGAAAACCAATAACCAAGGTGAAACTGCAAAATATATATATAAACAAGTTAATATTGGTTAATTTATGAACTCCATGACAATGGATGGATATGTTATTAAAATGATCCCATAAAAAGAAAGTAGGAAAAAAACCACATAAAAAAAAAAAACGTGAAGATTAATTTTAATATGTTAAATATTGAATAATAAAAATAAAATAAATAAATAAAAAACTAAAATTAACTTGTGTTAACCTTTGAATAGGTGACTTTAGTTATGAATCCAAAACTAAAACTAATCCTATAGAAATCAAATAAAAAATAAATAACAAAGCAAGACACTAAGAAAAAAGGTAAAGAAAATCAGCTTAAAAAATAAAAAAACTAAGCAAACCCGATGAAACTTTCTAAACGCTCGAACCTAAGTTGAATAAATAAGCTTAATTTCAAACTAATTTAATTTTAAATAATAAAATCATGAAAAAATATTAATTTAAAAAACTTGCAAAAACAAAAAAGATAGTTATAAAATAATAAAGATTAAATTTACTAGAAACAAACCCATGGAGGATGGGATTGTAAAAATAAAATAAAAGTGATCCTAAGCAAAACAAATTGAAATTAAATGAACGGGGGTGAATTTGAATGATAAGAAAAATGGAAGAAGATGAAATTGAAAAAAATTTGTAATTTTAAAATGCAAGTGTGTTTTATTTTATTTTAAAAAAATGACTTGGGACATAGACATAACCGAGAAAAAAAGGCTGGTATATGGACAAAGCAAAAACAATATAGAAAATGACTAAAAATACACGGTTAATAAAATCATATAGAATGTAGAAAAAAACAAAGTCTAACCACTAATAATATAAATATCGAATGATAAAATTGAAAAAAAATACCAGCTTTGAAAAAATAGTTAAGAACCCAGGAAAACCCGTGCGAACCTTTTAGACCTAGGCAATGATTTCAAACTTGCAACCCATTAAATCTTGAATTGGGTTGAATTAAAATATTTAATTTGTAATCAATTTAACATTGAATAGCCAGAGTAAGCCAACACATAGCAACAATTAAAAAAAACCCAAGAAACCTGGGTCATTTTCAAAATAAGTAGAAAATCCTAGAAAACAAACAAGTAAAAATAATTTTAAAATTTTATCTCAAACAAAACAAATAGCAAATAAGAGAATGTGAATTAAATTTGATAAAACAAAAAAGAGGGATGAAATAGAAAAGGAATTCTAACATTATAAAAAACTAAAAAAATCATTTCAAATATTGAAGGAAAGTTTTAGAAAAAAAAAAGTTTAAAAAATTATTAGAAACAAACACAACAAAGAATGATAAACAACAAGCCCCGAGATATATAAATTATTTTCAAGACCAACAAAAAATTCCATATAAAACAAGATAAAAAAAAAAAGATTCAGTCTTTAGATGAATAAATATTAAAGAATAAAATGAGAAAAAAATTAGCTTAGAAAAAGGAGGAAAAAACCTTAAAAAATGTCATAAACTTTGTTAAATCTTAAAAATTCACAACCTGTGAAACTATAGATCTAGATCCAATCAAAAAGTTTATTATTAATCAATTTAAAAAAATTATTAAAAAAAACTAGCAATAAAAAAAATAAGGGTTAAATTTTATAGGAAAAAAGAGAGGGTGAAATTATAAAACAAAATCAATTTAAAAAATAATTTCAAATAAAAAAATAACAATAAAAAAACAAGTATCAAATTTGAAAGATAGAAAAAAAAAATTAAGAGGAACAAACTTGAAAAAACACACCAATTATATAAACTATTTAAAATAAAAAATATAATAAAAAAGAGATTAAATCTGAAGAATCAACAAATTAAAGGGTTGATCTTTAATTTTTAAGGGGTTGGTGCAAAAATCTAGGTAAAGAGAAAGAAGAAGAAGAAAAAAGAAATCACCGCCGACGCCAAACCGTTATAAATATTAAAATATGCACCTCCTTATCATGTCGGAGACATCAAAAACTTTCAAATACTGCTCTGAAAGACGTTGATTGATAGCTGGACGACCTTTCACCCATTGCCTGAAGAATGAAAAAATAGATAAAAACCCAATAAAACCGATGCGAGTCTTTTAGACTTAGGTAACAGTCTCAAACTTGCAACCCATTAAATTCTGGATCTGAGTTGACCTAAGAAGCTCAACTTGCAATCAATTTAACATTGAATAGCTAGAGTAACCCAATGAAGAGCAACAATTAAAAAAAACCCAAGAAAACCCGGGTCATTTTCAAAATAAATAGAAAATTCTAGAGAAAACAAACAAGTAAAAATAATTTTAAAAATTTATTTTAAATAAAATAATAGTAATTAGGAGAATGAGAATTAAATTTGCAAAAACAAAAAAGAGGGATGAAACAAAAAAAGAAATATAATATTATAAACAACTAAAAAAATCATTTCAAATATTGAAGGAAAGTATCATAAAAAAAATATTAAAGAATTATTTAAAAAACACAACAAAGAATGATAAACAACAAGCCTCGAGATAAATATATTATTTTCAAGGCCAACAAAATATTCCACGTAAAGCAAGCTTAAAAAAAAAAGA
The DNA here is from genome assembly GCF_000495115.2 of Populus euphratica. NCBI lineage: Eukaryota > Viridiplantae > Streptophyta > Magnoliopsida > Malpighiales > Salicaceae > Populus > Populus euphratica. Next base: position 1,497,999 of record NW_011499853.1, read on the forward strand.
ATTCAGTCTTTAATTGAATAAATACTAAAGGATAAAATGAGAAAAAAATTCTATTAAATAAATACTAAAAGATAAAATGAGAAAAAAATTAGCTTAGAAAAAAAAGAAAAAAACCTAGAAAAATGTCCTAAACTTTGTCAAATCTTAAAAACTCGCAACCCATAAAACTATAGATCCAATTCCAATAAGGAAGTTTATTATTAACCAATTTTAAAAACTCATCGAAGCAAAAAAACCAGCAATAAAATGAATAAGGGTTAAATTTGATAGGAAAAAAAAGAAGGGTGAAATTGTAAATTAAAATCAATTTAAAAAATGATTTTAAACAAAAAGTAGCAATTAAAAGAATGAGTATCAAATTTAAAAGATAAAAAAAAATTAAGGGAAACGAAATTTAAAAGACACACCAATTTTATAACTATTCATGATAAAAAATATAATAAAAAAAATCAAATATAAAGAATCAATAAATTAAAGGGTTGATCTTTAATTTTTATGGAGCTGGTGCAAAAATCTAGGCAAAGAAAAAGAAGAAAAGAAAAAAAATCACCGACAATATCAAACCACTATGAATATTAAAATTTGCACCACCTTATAGAAGGTGTCAAGAACTCCAAACATTGTCTTGAAAAACAGTATTTAGTGGTTGGACGACCCTTCACTCGTTGATCGAAAAACGTTGGGGCTATTCACACACCAATAAGTTTTTTCTAAATTATATTTAATAAATATAATTTATAACAATGCCTCCAAATAATATTAGAATTTACAATAAAAATAATATAAATCAACCAAAAAACTACTCGGTGAGAGTTTTGTTGGTTTTTTCTTCATGAGCATAAAAATAATTACATTATTTTAAAAATTAAAAATATAAAAATATCGTCGAATTCTAAATGTTAAATTATTTTATTTTTAGGATTAAATATATAATTTTACTGTAACATAACCAATATAATTTATAAAAAACAATCATATATATCATATTTAAAAGAATAACTTATCTCTAATAGGTAGTTTGAAGGTTTTCATAAGCTTAGATGCAATTCTGCGAAATCACTATATTAATAAGTAGTAATATGAATCTCGAGTCACTTTCATTCCCCTTATTCCTATTTTTTTTTTCTTTTTTCCTGATTTAGACCATGTTTTTTTTTTCAGAAAGTAGTTTTTGAGAAACCATTTTCCAAACTTTCATGTGTTTGTTTGTTACTAGAAAAGTTGATCAATGAAAAACACTTTCTAGTCAATGAAAAATATTTTTCGATCAACAGAAAACACGTTTCAGTTAAAAAAATTTGGTTTAGTTTTCAAAAACATGTTTTTTTTTTTTGATGTATTTGTTTTCCGAAAAGTGGTTTCTGTGAAATCACTTTCCAAACTTTCTTGTATTTGTTTGTCGTTAGGAAAGGATTATTTTAATAAATTTTAAAAAATAAAATATTATATAATTAAATATTAAAAACTGTTTTTCAATTTATTTTTTATTATTCTACTAGACAAACATAAAAAAATTGTAAGCAACAATACAAATGCGTTGTTAATAAAAAAATTGTATTCTAAATTCATAACCACTCATCATATTTTATTGATTTGGATTCAATTAACAAAGATAACCCGTGAAAAAAAAATGATTTCAATCCTAAATAATATTGAATTTCATAAAAAATGATTTCAATCCTAAATAATATTCAATTAAAAAAATGATTTCTCAATTTTTCATGTTCTTCTCAAAAATGGAGTTTACATCCATTTCTTTTCCCTGGATAGATGCTCAAGGAGCACAATCATGTGACTCGGAAGAAACAAAATCTAATTTCGCTTGATTTATTTTACTGCAGGCTACTTTTGAAAATCTTCTAAATGGATGGAAGGTAAGAAGAAGAAGAAGAAGAACCAAGGTAGGAAAAGGATGGAGTAAAAAGTAATTAGGGTGGAGGGTCCCACAAAAGAAAATGGAAATCAGGGAGGGTGCATGAACCTTGAACTCTGTCCTCCTCCCCCTCTCTCCATCGTCTTCTTCCCTATCACAAGACAAGCAAATCTCTATAACATTAATTTATTAAAAATATCTCTCTATTTTGATTTTTTTTTTTATTACGGCACCTTTTTTTTTGAAAGAAAAAAGAAGCAGCCTCTTTAGTATATTTGTACCTCTCCTTCACAATGAACACAGCCATCATCAACGAGAAGAAAAACAAAAGCAACTTTTTCTCTCCTTGCTTTCCTTCTCCACCGCCGCCACCGCCACCCGCCACCCCCACCAACAACCACCTTGTGATCTTTGCTTCAGTTTCACCTCCTTTTTATATCAACACTCCCTTCTCCTGTCTTTGCATCACAAATCTTACAGGTCAGTCATTGATCCAATTTACTCTATAATCTCTCATTTGTTTCTTTCTTTTTTTATTTATTTCCATTGAATGTGGGTTTATCTTACTATATAATCGAAGAACTCTTCTGGGTTGTTTTTGGGTTGATACATAATGATTAAGTAAGGCAGGGAAAGGTGAATTTGAAGGCTTGTTATTTGGGGGTTTATTGAAAAAATACGTGTCTTTGATTTATTGCTTTGCCTCCGGTTTCGAGCAGCTATGTAAAGCACCGTCAGTTGTTACTTGATTTGGCCTTTTTTGTTTTTCCTGGTTCGCCAGGTTCATGTATATGTTTGATTGAAAATATTGAGCACCAAGCCATATATGATTAAGAGCTTTTGATGATCAGATAAAATATTGCATTTAGTGTGTCCTCTTTTGGGGCATTTGACAAATTTGTGGTTGAGCAGAGTTCTTTGTTTGAATAAGTTATATATTTATTTCCCTTGTGGAGAAAAATATTTTTGCATGTTGATTTTTTGCAAATAAGCCTAGTATAGAATAAGCCAAATCAAGTCAAATATGATACTTGTTTTTGCAAATTATTCTGCATCAAAATGAAGATAGCCTAGTATAGAATGTGAAGCTTGGTGTTCATTTTGGTGAATGGTAAATTGGCTGTTGGACTATGAGTAGAGATTATTAACGTGTCCTTGTAGCTTAGAGAGGATGTGCATTGCCTTATTCCACTTTTGTCTAGATTGTTATTAATGTGGTTAGAGATGAATGCAGGTGGTTTTAGCCATGTGAGAGTGTAGACTGTTGAAGATTTTGTTCATTTTGTGTCCTTTCTCAAATGGAAAAACAAGGAATCTGACTATGAGAAAAGAATGGTTCTCTCCTCACATTATTGCTGTTAATAGCACTATCTATTTTCAGTTTATTTTTCTTTCAACCGAAAAGGATTGCATATATATATATATCAAAATGTAATGCCAACAACACTGTGAACTTTTGATAATCACTTGCAAACAAAGCAATCTCAATAATTTTTACAAAAAAGATTGAGAAGACAAGAAAGAAAGGAAATCTCAGAATTTTATTGCAAATTTAGAATTTCATGGATAAATAACACGTAGCCTCACACTACTTAGGGAATGACATCAATTAAAGGTTTAATTTTATCACAACATCCCCTAAGTTACTAGATAACTGAAAATTCTAACGGCTTGTAACTAACATGATAAAGACAAACAACAATTAATATTAACCCCTGCTGTCACTTGGATGATAACAAGGTTGACATCGCTTATTGGAAATCAACTGCTCCTTCATGCCACCATGTATTGCTGGAATTTTAGCTTGCATGGAATACTTCAACCCATTGGAACTTGCATCAACATAATCCTTATCTTTATCACCCCTCTTCCCTTTGCTAGACTCAATTTGTCTCTTTCAGTTGACTCTGCTCCTGATGTTCTTGTCTTGATCATAAGAACTTGCATCTAAATGTGCTTTGGTTATAATGAAATATGATATGATAGCAAGATAAGTGAGCTGTCTATGACATGGGGAATGGTCCATTCCAAGTTCATACTACGGCAGGGGCCATATAAAATTGATGTTTATTGGTCTTAAGGCAAACAAAGATGACTAACCAATAATATAGCGGAAAATAGATGTTAGGATATCTTGTAGCTGGCTCAAGTATCTAGGATGAGCTGTACTCTTTAACTATGGCAACAATTTTTTTTGTCTGTTTCAAATAAAAATAGGTATTGGCTAAAGATTGTATAGATTTGTCCTGCTTGGTCAACAACTAGACATATGGCTCCATAATATATCAGTTTTTAAAAGATTTTCCGATTGTGATGGACACAGAATATTGGCTGAGCTAGGAGGAGTTGACTCAGTCAAATATGAAATGCTGGTTGGTGTGGTAGTAGATACACAGTGTATTTTATGATTACTACTTAGAGTTGGACTTGCATATCATCCGTGGCAAGACACTGGTCATTTCCCTGTAACTTTTGAAGAAAAAGAATTGGCTGGTTACCAACTTAGCTTCCTCAAACTTTATGATACCAGGAATTGTCAACTATATATGATAAGAACACAACCTGTTCGGCTAGAACTATTTATTAGGTGGTTACCTAGTTGTAAACTCTTAGACATAATAATTGTAATAGATCAGACTTCGCGTATATGATTACATGCCCTTTTAATGTAATAGATCTTGCTGTGTATAGATAATTTTAGATTTCATAATAATTGTCTTGCAAATAATGTTTAATTAAAGGTTTATGAGCTTAATGGTTACCCTTTTTATATGATTTGGGGGACGAGGCCTGAACTCGAGACTCCCCAGGAACTTTAAAACTTCCAAGTGAGGTGGGCTGTTTCCCAATGACTAAAGGCCTTTTGTTAATTTAAATAAATCAAGTGGCTACTACAATGCTGCACTCTGCTGCTTCTTTAGAATCCTGCAAAATCTATGACTGGGGGTGGGGGGGGGGTGATATTCTGTTTGTACAGTCCTAGGAACATAGGAGCTTTGCCATAAGTGGCAAAGATTCAAATTTATATAACAGTCACTGCATTTACTACAGTCCTAGCAGAAGAGAATGAATTACCGTAAAGTTATAAAATGATTCAATTGAACTTTCTATGTTAGAAACTCTTTTACTTGTTATCTTTCTTTCTTTTTTTTAGGAATTTACAGTTTTTTTTTTTTTGAGAGATCATTAATAGCATTCATTTTGTGTTTGTTGTAAAATTCTAGAAAGGGCTATAACATGTTTTTCTAAAGAGATTGTCATCTTGGTGGCATACAATAATGTATCTGCTTGCCTGTTTTGGAACAGGCTCAATATGTCTAAGGGTGTAGTTTGACACATCAATGTTTCATCACAGAAAGTGCACAAAGCTATATGTCACGTGGACGATTTTCTCCATTGGATTTAAAAGGAACTCTTGATGTTGAGCATATGAGTTCCACATCAAGAATTCAGCATGACCTGTGGCCTCTTGATGGAATTGATCCAAAGAAAGCTAAGTTTCCATGTTGTCTCATCTGGACTCCACTCCCAGTTGTCTCATGGTTGGCACCTTTTATCGGACATGTTGGCATTTGCAGAGAGGATGGAACTATTTTAGATTTTTCAGGATCCAATTCTGTGAATGTTGATGATTTTACATTTGGTTCAGCTGCTAGGTATCTTCAACTTGATAGACAACAGGTATTAATTCTTGAATCCTCTTCTATTATCTCCCATCTCCTCCAACATGCATACGCATGCACGCAGACACAGTTGCTGTTATTACTGTCATAGCTTGCTGAGAAAGTAGATTAATGGCAACAGAGGATTTAGGATCCGTGCTCATAGATTGCATAATGACCTCAAAGATGGCGGGTTGACTGAATAAAGTGATTTCTTTCGTTAGCCGCATCTTGATGTTGAGATCTGCCTTGTTTTCCAAAATAAGATGGCAAAATGGTTGCAATAATGAATTTATCAAGTATTTTTGCTGTTGTCATTGGTATTTCTTTTCTATCCTTCATTACTTTATAAAATGTATTCTACAAGTCGATCCACTTACACTTTTGTTCTTTGATATGTTTTGTAAAATTAGTGTTGCTTTCCACCAAACCTAGCCGGGCACACATGCAAGCATGGCTACAAGCACTCAGAGTATGGGACTGCGATCACGTGGGATGATGCTCTACAGTCAAGCATGCGTCACTTTGATCACAAAACATACAATCTTTTCACATGCAACTGTCATTCATTTGTTGCCAACTGTCTGAATCGGTTGTGTTATGGTGGATCAATGGATTGGAACATGATAGATGTGGCAGTTCTAATACTCTTCAAGGGGCATTGGATAGACTGGAAGTCAATAGTCAAATCGTTCCTTCCTTTCACAGTTGTGCTTTGCTTGGGTATAGTTTTGGTTGGCTGGCCTGCCTTAGTTGGGCTGCTCTCATTCACTCTCCTCCTAATGGGGTGGTTTCTGTTGGGCACTTACTGTTTCAAAAGCCTATTAGAATGCTAGAACTCATGCAGTCGATGGTGATTGCGATGTTTAGAGCAAGGAGTTGAACCGGTATAGTTCCTTTTGTTTTGGAAATGTTCAAAATACGAAATACAGTCGCGACACCATGGAACTCATGTTGATGCTAGGAGATTATCTATGCAGCATCATGAATTGAACTCATTGTTCTTTACTGATACTTGAAAATTTACCTATGGGAGCATTACTTTCTCAGTGTGTGATCCGTTGGCCATATTTATATAGTTGGTCTCCGGCCTGGGGACTTGGAAATGAGAGGAAAAGCTGAAACATCTTAGCCAGAGATCAAGTTTATTGTATGATTAGATTCATCCAAACGTTGCATTGCAAATATGCTAGAGAAATGTTGATTTTGCATTCCTGGGTCGGTTGATTGGTTCTTTAAACATAATTTCAGCATTTGCCTCCTTTCGGGGAGATTTTAACTGCTAAAACATTAGAGCCGAGGGCTGAATCATGTACTCCATTTACTTCACGGAACATGTTTTCGCAGAAATTTAGTTCCCGGAAGGTTCAATGCATTCATCAATCGAAAGGTTCCTTGTTATATTGCTCCACGCCTTGCTCATTACAAAAGAAAATTTTGCTGGTTTCTATCATAATAATCACCGAATTTCTTTGTTGCGTATCAAACAAATGGTGCACAACTTTGTCTTGCTTTTTCTCGTGTTATCAATATCAAGAAACCTATCTACTTTCATCTTACTGCACATGCACGCCGAAGACAAAGTATTTATATCTCCACAGCTAGAGAGGAAACACAGATGGTCAAACACGGCAACAATGATTGTACATTCAAACAAAGAAAACCCTTTTATTTATAAAGATGAGCATCACATGACAAAATCGAGATAATAATTCCAACAAGGTCACTGGCATTGGTTTGCAGCTTGACAAGGGACATAAAATTCATTCAAGACTCGGGTTAACTTTCCTGCTTAAGTCAAAAGAGTTACTGGTCGAGTATTGTCTCATACAGCCCGACTTCAAGAAAACCTATTTTATGCTCCATACTTGGGGGCCTTCCAAAGCTTAAATGCTACCTCATGCAGGAATCTATCAGCTGGTATTACAAGATTTCCACCATGCTGAAAAGAAAAGGAAAAATGCTTAACGGAAATGCATAAAAGCATTTAGATATTCTGAAACATTTGAATATCTGATATGAGAAACATCTGATGTACAGATAATTCTGGAGGATCTGATATGAGAAATTGACAAACATCTGATATGAGAAATTGACCTATCTATCCTGGAGGATCCAGAAATTAAGAGGGAGAATAGAACATATTTGATGCAAATAAATCAAGAAGCAATTATATACAGATAATTCTTAAGCCTAAACACACAAAGTTTACCAAGAAATTGTTGCAATTTAAGTTAAATGCCACTTTTGGGATCACGTCTGATGTTAGTGACAGACTAACTCCCCTACCATTCCATCATCTGAAAATATCAGTCAAAACTAATAGGTTGATGATGGATGGTAAAATGAAAGGTCATATATTCATAAATTAAATCTGTCCAATAAATTTATGAGATGTGAATCTGCAAAAATAAAACCCAGCAATCTTAAAACTTACCTCTTTAAAATCTTTAAAAGAAAATGTTTCTGCCATATCTACACGGGTTACAGCATACTGCCATTGAGAAATTAACATTGGGCAATGGTACCTGTTGATCACAAGTTAGCAGGATCCAAAGGAATTTGAAATTATTAAAAGAAGCTTACCGCCTTTTTTTTTTTTATCCTTACCTGACATCATTTCGTGGTTTTTCTCCTTTCATAGTGTAACTTTGAAGAGGGAAGAGCTTTGAAAGTGCAGGATCCATCTCATCTTCAGAAGTCAAAATTGATAAATCTCTACCATCACCTTCTGTAACATAACCATAGCTCATTACAAGGGACAAGTGCAGACGAGAACCAATTTCAGAGCCAGGTTGTGCTATGCGCATGATGCCATCAACTAAAGCATCAATATATTCCACATCATTGGCAATAGTCTTTTGTCCCTCAGCATTCACTCTTTCACCAGCTCCAACATGCACAAATACTAAATCAAATTGACTTGTCTCTAGTGTCTTCCCCTCTTGAAATCCAAGCATCTTGAGTAACTCAAATGTCACAAACTCAGTAGATGATCCAGAAAGGGAAAATTCATTCCCCTTTAAGTCATTGAATGGAAACACAGTCAAACCGAGTTTGCCACCAAAAGATTTCAAGCCAGGATTGTTAGTTATTATAGCAGCCTTCATTCCCATGAACCTGAGGTAAGATCATAGAACATGTTGATTGGTTTCATGCAAATATACATCAACATCTAGTCTGCCACTGATATTAAAAAACTAAACATAAACTGAGAAAAAAAAAAAAAAACTACCAATACCTCTCTGATATGGTTTGAATTGAGGTACTCTGAGAACTCTAAACAAAATCAAAGAACAAATGAACAATAACTGTCAATAGCTTACAACATGAAGCCACTCTTTTATGTCCAAAAATATAGTTAAAGATATCTTACCACATTCTGATAAGCTTCACATGCATCTAACAGATACGCAAACTCTCTAACTATCCTCTCATCCTCACTTTCTGCAATCTAAATCCAAGTAAGTCCAGGTAATCATATACACAACAACTTCAAAAACTCAAATTAAGCACGCCTAGACTTTATAATCTTATACGACTAAAAAATTTAATACCAGAAACATAGTTTTCAGTTCAAAATATAACAAATTGATCACATCCACATTCGTTAATGCGTGTTGTCAAATCCGGTAACAATATTGGATATGAAAATTACATCAAAATCACAACGCAGCAGATCAAACATTTCTACTGCACATATCATAGAAAAGATTAAAAAAAAAATTCTAACCCATAAAAGCAAATATGTTTTAAAGATGAATAGCAGCCTAAAAACCTTATTGTAAAAATCAACCACGGATAAAACAGCCATGATAGTAGAATTCCAATTAAACTGTAAATCACCAATAATCCTATTAAACTGTTCTGTGCATGCATAAATCGCAACCCCTTATACTAATACCCACAGCTAAGCTAATTCCATAACAAAACCAGAACAAGATTGTGAAATTCTAAGTGATAAAAAATAGGCAATATGAATTAAAAGAGCGTTAAAGTAAGAGAAATAGGAGAGTGAGTGAAACCTGAGAGAGGAGCATTGGGAAGGGTTAAGAAACCGCAGAAAGCTTTGGAAGCGAGAGAGTGGAGATGAGCATGGGAAGGATTGATGAAAGAAGCCAGTCCATCTCCGTATATCACTAAGCCTCTGCTTGCCTTGTCTGCCATTGCTCTACCTATCCCAGACTGGGTTTCACGCAAAACAGAGAAGAGTGTACACAGTAATTGTTTGCGTGTTCTAATCTCACATCTAAGTGATCAACTCCTAAAGCAGAAGATGCTGTCTTATCACCGGCCCTGGCCCAACCCAACCCAACCAAGGGAAAGAAATAGTGCTCATTGTTTTTTTAAATATATATGTAAAATTAAAGATATTATTTGATTTTTTTTTCTTTCAAAAATGACTAATGATCAATAGAGGGCAGGATCTTACTTTTTGTCGTTTGATTCAAACGTAAGAGATACTTTCAAAACCGTTTGAACATCAACTAAAACTAAATTCCTTGTTCATTTTAAAGACACCCTAACTTGATATATTAAAAGAGTTGTAGTAACCATCTAGGTGGTGGCCAAATGGTAAAGACTTGGGATCAAGGGGTTTACTCCCTCTGTGGTCTCAGGTTCGAGTCCTTAGTTGCTCATATGATGGTCACTGGAGGCTTACATGGTCGTTAACTTCAGGGCCCGTGGGATTAGTCGTGGTGCGCGCAAGCTGGCCCGGACACCCACGTTAATCTAAAAAAAAAAAAAAGTTGTAGTATACGAATATGGTTTGAGAAAGTTCCTGAGAACAAGTTAAAGCCAAAGCGGCTCATAATAAAATTAGCTAAATTACGAGTTTACGGCCCGGACACTTTTTTATTTTTATGTTTTAAAAATAATTTTAAAAAATAATTTTTATTTTTTTATTTGCTTCAACTTATTTTTTTTGTATTTTCAAATTATTTTGATGTATAAATATAAAAATAATTTTTTAAAAAATAAATTTTATAAAAAAAAAAACCGCTACTATACTCTTAAATACCACTATAGCCCCCTTCATTGACAGTTTTGCCAGCAAAAATATCCATGCAATCTGGTATAGCAAGATAAATAAAGATTTTTTTTATAAAAAATTTAACCTTGTATAAATGGCATGAAAAATAATAAAGGACTTGTCATAAGTCTCTTGATTTATATATAAAAAATAAATGACATGTTGTAGCAATAATAATCATACATAATCAATCATATAAGAGCATATATGAAAATTACATGGTTCAACAACTTAGATCTATTTTATGAATGAGATGATTAGAGAAATCTAGTATAAGAAAATTTGAGAATACAAAGTGACACAAAATTATTCCTTCATCCAAAATTCTTAAAAAAAAACTCGAAGGTCACTTTTTTTCTGCTTTTGCTAGCCATAAAAGTGTAGAGAACGAAAATATTCACAAATAAATCTTACCCTAAAATATAATAACTTTAGGCTTTTATATGAACTAAATACATTGATATTTATTTTTTACTTGAACCCAAAATTTAAAATAAACCCAATAAATTTATATCTTGATTTAAATTTAGTCAACTTATGAAACTTGAACTCTTTTGATTGTCTCCACTATTAACCTCTCAAGTGCTACACAAACTAATAAAGTACATGCAATACTTGAACTTGACTGTAAAAGATAGGTTTCTTTAACATATCTACAAGTTTCTTAGTTATAACAATCTTCTTCACTAAGGCAATACCCCGTGATATGATATGTAAAATAAAGTGATGCATGTTATTAATATATTTGGTTCTTTTATAATACATCAAGTTCTTAACTCGATAAATAACACTTTAGCAATCACAATGCATGATAGTCAACACATACGACAAACCAAGATTACCAACCAAACATTTCAATCATGAAGCTTTTTTCATTTCTTATATCAATGTCATATATTCACCCTCCATTGAAGTCAAGATAATAAATGAATTACAAAATTGCTTTGTAACTAATGACATACCTCGATAAAATAAAAACATAACTTGGTAGCGACTTTCTCCTATCTAAATCCTGGTAAAATCATAAAATAGATACTTAGTTATCTTAAAGGTCCTACAAATATTAGTGTGGTATATGATAGGGTTGTACCATTAGAGATATTAGTGTTGATCACCTTAACTAAGCACCTTAAATAATACTACACAAATCAATCATGTCCAAGCAATGCTTGAACTTGACTATAGAAATAAAACTTCATTAATATATTGTAAGGTTCTTAGTCATAACAACCTTCTTTGCTAATGTAATATCCTATAACATGATATCTAAAATGAAATGATACTTGACATAATGCATAACAACCTTTTTTTTTTTTTTTTTGCTCCAGACTAGATGAATATCACTATTGTTATCATAATGCATAACAATCAACTCATTTGATAAATCAAGATTACTAGTCAAACCTCTTAGTTATAAAGCTTATTTCACTGTCTCTATGAATGTCATATATTCAACCTTTATTATAGACAATGCAATAATGAATTGTAAAATTGTTTTTTATTATAGACGATGCAATAATGAATTGTAAAATTCCTTTTCAAGTAATGGCACACCTTGAGAAAGTGAAACACAACCTGACAATGACTTTCTCATATCTGAATTATCAATACAATTTGAATATACAAAATTCTTAACACCACCTTTAGCGATACTACTATATCATATACTAAACTAACATATTCAGTACCTCTAAGATAACTGTTTATATCTATTTGTCATATACTAAACTAACATATTCAGTACCTCTAAGATGACTGTTTATATCTATTTCGTAGCATTTTGATGAGTTTTACCAGGACTTTTCATAAACCTACTAACCATATTAGCAATATGTGAAATGTCTAAACGAGTGTAAGCCATAACATACATAATACTTCCCAATTGTACTAGTATATAAAACACTTGACATATATTTATTCTCCTCCATATTTTTCAATGACAATGATGAAAATAAACCTAAAATGGGTTATAAGTAGAGTACTTGCTAGTTTGTAATCTTGCATAACTAAACACTTAAGTACCTTATCAAGATATCTTTTTATGACAAGTATAATTTGTTAGTATCTCAATCCCTATGTATCTCTATACCTAAAATCTTTTTAGTTACAATCAAAATTCTTCATTTCAAACTCCTCACTTAACTAATTTTTCAAACTATTGATCTTAGATATGTTCTTGAAAGCAATCAATATGTCAGTAAAATACAATAGCAAGTACATAAATAAATAATTCAAGAGCTTTATAAAATACACATAGTTATCATAGTCATTTTTAAAGTAAAGTATAAAAGTATCAAACTTTTTATATCACTGTATCAATGATTGTTTTAAGTTATATAATGATCTTTTTTCAATAAACACACATAGTCTTCCTTACCTTGAGAAATGAAACACTCTAGCTAATTCATATAGATCCTCTCCTTCAGTTTATCATATAGAACTTTTTTTAACATCTAGCTACTTAAACTTTAAATCAAATAAAACAACCATAATAAGTAATACTTAAATGAAACTGTGTTTCATAACTAGAGAGAACACTTTATTGAAGTGAGTATCTTTTTTTTAGTGTAAAGCTCTTAGCAACATTGCGTGCTTTAAATCTTGTATCCTCGACCTATGAGATTCCTTCTTTTCTTTTATAAGTCCATTTGCACTTAACAATTTTTCAGTCTTATGGTGATTTAACAAGGTCTCATGTTTATTTTTTATAAAGAGACTTTAATTTTTTTTTTCATTCATAACAAGCATCCACTAAGAAGATTCTTTGCAAGAAATTATTTTTTGGTTAATAAAAATAAAGCTCATGATCATCAAGATTCTCTATAAAATTCAAAGCAAAATTAATTAAATTAACATAATAATACTTAACTGGTGCTTTTATCTATCTTAAATAAGATAACCAAATACTTTTAATTTAGAGTATAGTTTTAAAACTCAACTCGACCCGACAAGTTTAACTTGGGGCCAAAACCAACCCATGTTTAAGAAAAAATAAGGAAAGAAAAAAACTAAGGTTGACATGATGACCTAATTGACCCGGCAAAACCCGATCAAAAACTTAACTACAACTCATTGCCTATTTATTTAACAAAAACGATATCATTTTGCTTTATAAAAAAAGTTACGGTATACTCGGGATGACTTGATGACCCCATTAAAACTCGTGAATTGCTCTTTGGGCTGGGCTTAAAAACTATGATTTAGAGTAATTAGCAAAAGAACCAAACCATACTTTTTATAAAGTCTTTAACCTTAAAGATATTGATAAAGATCTATTCACCAAATATGAAGTCATGTTAACTACTTCAGCCTAAAAATCCTTTAACAATACAACTTGTAAAAAATATATAATATGTTTTTTTTCTAAAAGGGTATTTGAGAGTATGGTTGCGGTTGTTTTTCAAAATGTTTTCACTCATAAATGCATTAAAACAAATGTTTTTTATTTTAAAAAAATTATTTTTGACATCAACGCATCAAAATGATCTGAAAATATAAAAAAAAAATTAATTTGAAGTAAAGAAAAAAAATAAAAAAATTCAATTTTTTTCAAAAATATTTTTAAATCACAAAAACAAACAGGGCCTTAAGTGTCTTATTCATACATTTTGCAACCACATTTTGTTGTTGAATATTTCTTACAATGTGATGTCTAACAATTCCTTTATTTTTACAAAACTCATCAAACTCACCTGAGCAAAAATTCAAACCATTAAAAAATGTTAAGCACTTGATCTTTTTATAAGTCTACTTCTTAATCAAGGTTTTTCACCACTTGAAAATGATAAACACATCACTTTTTCTTTTTAGAAAATACACTTAAATTTTTTTTATAGTTGCTATTAATAAATATCAATAGATATTGTGCTCTACCTTTTAATAAAACATGAAAATAGCCTCAAATAATGAAGATAAACTATAATACTTTTGATAAGATGAATAGTTGTACCAAATTTCACCATGCATTGTTTACCATAAACACAATACTCACATAAATTTAATTTACATGTTTTGTGATCATATAGTAAATCTCGTTTGCTTAACTTTATTATCCCCCACTCACTTATATGTCTTGGTCGTAAATGTCATAACTGAGTAAAAGCATTATCCGAATATCCACCAATTCTGAGGAAGGTTTGTGCCATTTCCTATCATGATATCATCATTATCCATGTAAGGTGTATGCAGCAAGAGATTACTAAGATCAGAGGTGACATGGTGAGATGAACCGCTATCCAAAAGCCATGATGGATCAGTGAAAGAATTGGTGGCTATGTGAGCATATAGGTGCCAAGGAGGATTGGTTGGAGATGTGGTGGATGAGACAGACTTTTGGATGGGTACTACGCGAAAGGACCGCCGCTTTGCAATGTGGCCTTGTATTTTACAGATCTGACAATGACTAAGATATGGCCTTGGAGAATGTCGAGGACCGTATAAAAAGGGAAAACCTGCATTTGGAGCTGTAGTTAGTTTAGGAGGACTGCGCCTATGAAAACCTGCATTTGGAGCTGTAGTTAGTTTAGGAGGACTGCGCCTATGTTTGTTGGATTTGTATGTGGGATTGGCAGTGGCTGGAAAAATATGTGGTTCAGATGTGACTGATTGAAGAGAAGCTTTAAAGTTTAGAAGTTTTTCGTGAAGTTCTTCAAATGTAATGGAGGTGTCGCGTGCTTGGATAGCCCGAACCAATTTTTTGTAGTCATTGCTAAGGCCATCAAGAATCTTGTCTGTGATTTCTTCTTCATCAATTGGAGCACCAAGAAGAGCAAGATTATCTGCTTTGGTTTTAATCATTTGCATAAATTCTGTAATGGTTAGGAACTTTGACTGTGTTTTTGAGTTGATTTTTCATTTATTAGATACCGCCATGAGATGGTTTCGCATAAGTGTTGGCTAGGATGGTCCAAGTTTGTCTAGATGTGTTGGCTTAGGCTATGAATATGAATAGAATGATTGTGGGTGAAATGGAGCCAATGATAGCATTAAGGATCGGCTAATCTTGACAGGTCCAGAAAGCATATCTGGGATTGGATTTGGTGGTATCTGATTATATTATGGTGGCTGACGGGCATGGGTTGGTTGCATCAACATATCCAAGAAGATCATACCCTACAGAGAGAGCTTGGAACTAGAGTTTTTAGGAGAGGTAATTGGTTGAGGTTAATTTAAGAGTTTGTGCAGCAACATTAATGCTGACAAGGGTTTGGTTTGCTTCATTCGTATTGATTATGGTTGGCTTAGTGGCGTCGGTGGCCATGAGTTAGAGAACAGGGAAGAGAAGATGAGAGAAAAAAATAATCGGTTTACTCCTCTGATACCATGTGAGAAGATGCAGAGAAAGCTATTTCTTTATTAACCATTTCAATCTTTAAATACAGAAAATGAGTCTGCACTCATTGATTGAGATCCTACAATGGAGGACAGGTAAACACTAATTCCTAGAGCTAAGAGATAATACTTCTGAAAAAGATCAAATATTTGAAAGGTCAATTCTGTTACATGACTGATAAGCCTCTAATAATTGCGAGTGCCCCGCCACCTGGCCATCCTTGTCGAGTTAGTTCACACACACGCAGTATCGCGCGCGCACCAATCAGCAACCTTTGATTACCAAAAGAACGGACACAGGACAACCAAATGCAAAATTTAAAAGCAATAATACCACTTTCCATTACAAAAAGTTTCCCTTCTCACTGTACAGCAGAGTGGTTAGAATAGATCGTAGGCTAGTCACGATGAACCATGCGATCCTCCCATGAAGCGACCACTTAGGTTTTGACTTTGCTTAATGAAGGTAGACAGTTCCTTCCCCGGGTCAGTATATGACTTTTCTGATCCAGATGAAAGCCTCTTTAATATAAAATTTGTGTTTTGTAATGCAGTGCAAGTGCTTTTGCAAAAATGCATTTGTACTCAAAACATTACTTGATGCGTTGTCAGGTTCTTCCTTATGTTTTTAGCACCAAAAGCATCCATAGACACTTATAAAGCATCAAAATCATCCAGAAGCACTTTAAAAAGCATCAAATTAATGTTACGCCCTTTGAAAAGAACTTTCAAACGCAGTGTAAATGCATTACCAAACACTGCCCAAGTGAAGCGGTTCTGTGAGAAGCTGAACCCTTTAAGACATCTAGCTTAGAGAATGCTCAATCCTCAACCCCAGTGTTGAAAATAAAGCTTGGAAAGACAGTGCTTATGTCCCTGGAAGATAATGATGATAATAGCAAAGTCCAATCAGTAGTTTTCATGAATTTCCAGTCAAGGTCAAACAGAGGAGAAATTGGCAAAACGAAAAAAGCAAAATGGACGAATTTTACAAACAGGGAAAGTGCACAAGGTACAAGGCAAGCCACTTACTTCAGATAAGGAAGAGTCATGTTGTTCAATAGATTTGGATGTCGAACCACAAAAGCCTTCCATTCTTCTTTGTTGATTTTACCATCCTTGTCGGCATCGGCATCAGCAAATGTCTGAAGGGAGATTGAAGGTACAATGTGAGCATCAAAATGTAATTGTCGGAAGTAGGAACAAGAAAATAAATATTTAGACTACAGCTTGCCTTGTCTATGATAGCCTCCAAAAGATCTTCTGGCAATTTCACATCAGATTCCAATAAAATGGCAATCACCATTTGCTTAACCTGAAATCATTAGAAGGCCCAATATATAGAAGTTTAGTTGATACTATGAGTATATTTTTTTCAGTATTTAAACTAGCTTGCCCGTTTACTATGGCAGCAATCACTTGAGAACAAAAGCCAGTACAGGATACTCACTTCCTCTCGTTCAATGAACCCAGTTTGTCTCAGGTCGTACAGCCTGAATGCAACTGTCAAAAAACAGAAAGTTGGTGGGGATGAAACATGACCACAATTCCAATTTATTTTCGTGAATCAAAAGAAAAGTACTGAGCCTTGAGCCCTCACAATCAATTTTTTCTTCCATGGGTGCGTAGGGATGGAACACATTGAGTGCACGGACAAATTCCTCAAATTCGATTACACCATTTCTCTTTTCATCAAAAAGATCAAAAAGCTAGGGAAGAAAAAAAGACCAGCACACTATTTTAAAACAGTCGGTTACAAAAATAAGTGGATGCAAGAACAGCAATTAAATGTAAGGGAATTCCTCTCATTAATATCCATATTTTCTTCAGCACAAGATTTGGCCAATGGCACACACTAACCATTCTCCACATGCATATTTCATATTCTGTGTCATAACTTCTTTTTTTCTTTTTGGAAACGTAAATATGTTATTTGGCTCCTACAAATATCAACTGTTGACTTCTATGCCAAGAAAAACATCAAACGTAAAATGATTTCACATTATGCACGTATATATTATCCATGATCAATAGCGTTGTTTTCACTGTGGGAGTCGAGTCAATTATGAAAGATCTACAAATGCCAGTTCAATATTTCTATTGCTTGTGTCAAAATCTTTTTTGCACTTATTAGACCAATTGAAGCAGTAGAAATGAGGACGTAATTGAAGTTGTTCAAGGTTCATTACCCTGTCTAGAAAAAGATTCTCGCCATGAGGAGCTCGGAATAGTGCTAATTGAAGCTCTTCCTGCAAGATAACAAGCACAAACAATTAAAGCATGCAATCAAAGGTCAAGTCTAGAATACCGTCAAATATGCAACAAAAATTAATGTTTGCCTGCATGATCAATCAGTTACACCATTTGAGAACCAAAATGCTATGAAATTTAACATCACCAGAGAGCAAGTGCATTGATTCTGTTTTTTTCATTCTGCAATGTTTAGATCATCAGCTATACCTATTTTTTTCATTTATGAGTTCCATACACAAATTTCTTACTGTCAACCTGATAATTACATAACCATTTGTTCACTTCACCGCTTTTCAGGCATGTGAAGAAAAGCTTAATATTATAAATCATGAGTTGTAGGGACACATTCTGATTTAAACATCCATCAATAAAATTGATCATACGTGAGATTATCCTATTGAAAAAAAAACAGAAGTACACACCATAACCATAAGGGAGACTTCAGCTATGTCATGCATAATGGCATAACAGACTACCTGGACTCTTTAAAATCCAAATGAACAGTCACACAAAGGCCATTCAATTTCATAGAAAGTTTAAGTTACCCATGAATATTTCAACCTCAACCACCATAGACTTCTCTACAAGTTATTTTGAATTAAAATAATAATAATAATCAAAGTCCATCCAGGCACCATGCCTTGCCAGACAAACACCGTAAAAACGAAAACAAATTAGCAATAGTCAAAATCATTAAAATCACCTTATGAATCAAGCCATCTTTGATTATCGAGTTACTCAACTTCTTATACAGCTCGTACAAGGCCTCCACTTCATTAACAGTAACTGCAATATCATCTCCATTAAAAACTCAACCACACTTTCTCTGTTGATTATTAAAACAGATAAAAATCTAAATACAAGCATGTTCACCCAAAAACAAACACAAAACCCATGTTTTTCCCCCCCAAACTTCACTCAAATTAAGCTAATGCAGGAGGCTAAATTAAAATTAAATTATTTTCTTTGCTTTTCTGAGAAACCAATCAGCCCTTTGATCATTATTCATTGACCACCAGGAAACAAAACATAACAAAAACTGAGAGAGAGGGGCAGTACATCGAGATCCATCGGCAAGGCGAGCTATATCTAGGAAACCACATCGATTTCTTTTAACACATGGCCGGCACTCAAAGCAATTACCAACAGCCAGAATGAAAATCTCAATGATCGCCGCAAATGGTATACACGAGGCACAGATCCGCTCCCCAATCGTCAAAGAACTCAATCTCTGCTAAAAAAATATCACAAAAAAAAAGATGATACTCAACCAGAATTGTCGCCAAAATATAACAAACACGAAATGCTATAATAATGAAGGTTTAAGAGGATGTAGTGATATAATAATACAGGTGATCTGCTGATGTTGTTGTTGTTGAAATCCATGGAGGTAGCAAGCATAGAGAGTTCATGAGATTATGAGCAGCACGTGAAGGAAGTCCTAATATGGAAGATGGCATTGCATTTGATTGATTTGACCTATAAAACTGCTTAAGCCACAGAGAATAGGATGTCGAAATGTTTGCTAATTGCGGAAGACAGACCCGATGGCCTGTAATTTATACGGTGTTTATCCTTAAACAGAAATTGACACCGCGGATTGTTATTAAGGTGGGGCTAACGTGTGTCTTATATTTTAACTGCGTTGGTGAAAATATATTTATATAGCTCAGTAAACTAGATATGTTGCTAGCGTTTCGGCCGGGGCCCGAGGTTTTTTTTTTTTTTATGTAAGCTAAAAAACACTCAAGTCGTCTTTAGTCATTAATTGAAGTTATAATTTAAATAATAATAATAAAATAAATAAATTGACAAAAAAGAGAAACACTAAAAAACCATACCCAAACCTATTTAAATTATCAAATAACTCATACTGACTTAATTAAAGGAAAACAAAAAAAATAAAACTTCAAAAAAAAAAAAACATCTTAAAAAAGGGGAGGAAAAACTAAAAAGACTCATATGAAACTCTTAAATTCATTCTAATTTAAAAATTTATAATTTATTAAATTTTTTATTTGATTTCAATTAAAAAATTTAAATACCATCCAATTTAATTTAAAAAAAATTAAATTATTAAGAAAATATTAATAAAAAACAAAAAAATAAGTATGAAATTTAACAGGAAAGCATATAAGAATGATGAAATTTATAAAAAATATGATCTTAAACAAACTAAATAGTAATTATAAAAAATATGATCTTAAATAAACTAAATAGTAATTATAAATATAAGTACATTTTAAAATATAAAAAAATTATAAAAGATGAAACTACAAAATATTTATAATTTGATAAATTATGTATATATTTAAAAAACATAGGGACAAATGTTTTTTAGATGAGTTGCTACTTATATTTTGAAGAAAAAAACAAAAGCCTTAAAATCTGTATAAGTTATAACTTAAAAAACAGCGAATGGTGCATATTTACCCTTGTTCCACGTATATCCATAAATACAAGCACTACAATTCTATTAAGAGCCAACTTGTATTTTTTAATTATAAACATATACATAATTATGAATATTAACATTGAACATTCTATCCTGTTATGAAATATTCATGGTATAAAATACAGAGATGAGCAAGTTTGACAGGACTTTTAAACAGAAGCAAATACAAGTACTAGAACATTAAATTAACGTGACATCTCAAATTTGAAATACCATACCATTTTTTTAACTTAGCTACTAGAATTTCATGATGTGCTGTATGGTCGCATGGCAGTAAATTTATTCACATCATGACATAATAATTTATTATCAAATAATTAATGTATTTTTATTTTATAACACATCAAGATACTGCATAATAGACGAAACACATCACGGCACGATAGTCAAGGCAAAATCCAGCACGGCAGAGGCCAAATAGGGTCTTGAAAATTGCCATTTGACGCCACCATCTCTTTAAAACCAATATATCGTCAAATAAATATTTTCTATACAACCTTAATGAATTCTTTAGCAAAATTATTTTGCTGATTGGACCTCCGACCATACAAGAAATATTGAATGAGAGAGAGGATATCAATCCACGTAAGCATTTAACACCTGGTATTATTATATTAAACAGGAGTTTAAAAGAGTAATAGTGAATCTTTTTAAAGTTTTTTTATCTAGAAATATATTAAAATAATATATTTTTTATTTAAAAAAATTATTTTTTATATAAATATATCAAAGAAATAAAAAAGTATTAAAATAAATTAAAATAAAAAAAAAGTTTTGATACGTGGAACAAAATTATATTAGATTCTCACAGCCCCTACTCAATTATAGCTTGTTGGTGGTCCATTATGACCGCTTGCGTGGGACACCACTGGACTATTCATATAATAATGATGTTGAGCCGACCTCCACGTGGTTGAGGATTCATTAATTAAATCAGAGCCACAATAATTAACGCGGACATGGTCGTTATGGTTGCTTGTAAGGATTGAGAATGTTATTAAATCAGATACGTGTTAAAGTTTGATTTATGACAGCTCAGCTTAGACCATTATTTGGGATGAGACAATTACCGCACCCCGTCATTATTTTGATGGCATTTTTAGGGGGATTGGGTGTGAGGACGAGTAACAATCCAGCCCCATCTAATTTCATCACATTTCAAAATCTTTCGTTGGTAGTAAATTAATTAACAATGTCTGCTTTGGTTGATGTTCTGAATTAACAACCTAAATTATATTTATAAAACCTCGTTTAACTTGTTGGGGGTAACCCATCGATCCATTGATACATGATTTACTTTGGCAAAGTCAATGAAAAAAAATTATAAAAAATATATTATTTTAATTTTTTAAAAATAAAAGTTCAAATTGACTTGATTAATACTAGATTTCTAATTATTGCTACTCTATGGGTTGGATTAAAAACATTTTAATATAAAAAAACACTCTTAGTTATATAACCCAAATTAATTTGATGTATTATCCGGTAACACGAATAACTTAAGGTCTTAAATAGTTTATATTTAAGAAAATATAAAAGATTGATTAGACTTGATCTAATTAGAATCAACCTACAACTTGCTCAAAATCATAATAAAAAACTTAAAAATTATTTAAAAAAAAAAAAATTAACCTGATATCTCAACCCGGGTTAATATTTCCAGCTCATAACCTAAGACTTGTTTTGGATCAATTCTTGGATTAAATTTTATAACTATAATAATGATAATCACTTTTATTATTACATATTTTAGCTAATATAAGTTTTGAATCAATAATTTTTTATATGAATATTTTAGAAATAAATATTATATTTTAAAACATGTTTATTATGTACTTTATTATATTTGAACATGTAAAAATTCACTTAAAAATTGTTTTATAAATATATTTATTCTTATATTTTTTATTTTTATCTTTTTAATCAAAAGCATTTTTAACTTTAATATCTCCATTTAAAAAAAAACAGTAATTAAAAACTACTTAGAGATCTCATACCGATAATACAGTATCGCTCCATATTTTACAATCACATAGTTTGGTTTAATAATCAAATGTTTTTTTTTTTTTTTTTGAATTCAAATACGAAAACCAGTTCCTGAAAGAATTGTTTCATGTGAATGTAATGTGTGTGTGTGTGTGTGTGTGTGTATAATATCATAATTAATTTGGCTGAATTACTGGGAGTAGCTCTGCCACGTGTAGCTGAGGAGGGTGTTATATCCTCGACTTTTTTTTGTCTAGTTGTTTTACTTTGTAAATTTTTTGCCACACGTCTCATCTTGAGGGGAAAAAAACCGTCTCTTTTTTTGTCGTGTGATTCGACTCTCATCAATCACTCAAAACTGCAAATCGTTGAATAATTGACTACGATTGTATCGATTCATGATTCTAGACGGAACTTAGAAGCCCATCATTGTACTCAAAAGAATGTCATCCGATCATTTATGCTGATCGACAATCGATCATTTATACATTATATTATTATTATTACAAATATAATTAAAAAGTACGGCGAATCATTGTTTTCAACACGTAAATATATTGTGGATTACTCTATCAATAATCCACGTAGCATTTCTCTATTTTTTTTTAATTTCTTTTCTTTTTTCGACTTTCTTCTGTTTTTTAAATTTATTTTTATTAATTTTGCTTTTTAAACATTCAATTGATTAAAAATTTTATTTTTCACTTTTTTTTTAAAATACTATGGATTTCTAGGTTATTTTCCCACATAGTTTTTCTATTTATTTTTTAAAATTATATTTATTTATTTTTTAATATTAATTGATTGAGAATTTAGTTTTGTAATTTTTTCTTCAAAACATTGTTGATTGCTAGTATTTCTTCATATAGTTTTTTTTGTTTTTTATAATTTTTTCTGAAATTATATTCTTTTATTTTAGTTTTTAATAATAAGCTGGTTAAAAATTATAGTTACAATATGTGAGGAAATCATCGTAACTTTCTTTGCAAATTACTGTGGGTTGCTACAATGTTTTTTTTTACATGATTTTTTTCTATTTTGTTATATTTTTTTATTAAAATTATATTTCTTGATTTTAATTTTTAAATATCAAACTGATTAAGAATTGCGATTACAAGTAAATACAAGTTTTTTCTCATAAAACACTATAGATCGATACAGTCTTTTCTCGGATGGTTTTTTTTAATTTCTTTTATGTTTTTATTTTTTTAATATTTTCTTTCTAAAATTATCTATGTCAATTTTATTTTTTTAAATATTAAGTTAGTTAGAATTTAACTTTGTAACAAAACTTGATTATACACGAAAAGCATTGTAGCTTTCCTCACAAAACATTGTGGATTGCTACAATATCTCTCCATATATTTTTTTATAATTTTTTTAAAATTATCTTTGTTAATTTTATTTTATTTTAAATACTGAATTACAATTACAAGTCATTATAAATAAGGCTAAATCATGTAAGGAGGCACTGTAGTATTTATTACAAAATACCGTGAATTGCTAAAGTGTTTCCAACATTATTTTTTTTGTGTTTTTTTGTTATTTTTTTAAAATTGTTTGAGCTAATTTTTTTTAATATTGAGCTGATTAAGAATTTAGCTTTATAATTTTTTTTAAAACACTGTGAATTTTTGCGGTATTTTCACATATGATTTTTTTCAAAATTATCTTTATCAATTTATTTATATTGAATTAATTAAGAATTATAATTATAATAAAGTTAAATTATATAGAAAAGGTATTATAGTTTTTCTCACAAAACTTTGTGGATTACTACAGTATTTCGGCAAATAGTTTTTCTATTTTATTTTATCAGGGAAAGCATTGCAGTTTTCCTTACAAAACATGATCAATTGCTACAATATTTTTTCTCATAGGTTTTTTTTTCCAAAATTATCTTTGTTAGTTTTTTTTAATATTAGGTTGCTAGAAAATTTAGCTTTGTAATTTTTTTTTTATTAACAAAAAAACTAAATTTTTTTTCTATTATAAAATATTTACTCTATTATATTTTTAATTTTTATTATTTATTTAATGATGATTTATAATTATAACACTATTAAATATATTTATTTTACAAACATGTGATAGCGCGTGAATGTCATTTTGTACAGATTAATTAAGGGGTTATCTGTCAGGTTGTAAGTATTTGTTGGTTGAAAAAGTATTAAAATATTATATTTTAATTTTTTTTTAAATACAAAAGAAATACTAAGTAACGTAGTCCTCAGAGCAAATGATTCTCTGATATAATGGACGGTCTTCGCATTGAAATTAGAATTACGAATCGTACGCCAAGCGTCTAGAAAATGCGTTTCTTTAAGAAAGAAAGAAAATCCTGCGTTTGGTTTTGATATTAGAAGGATTGCATGACAATCAATTGAGTAAGGTGGGGAAATAGAGATTGAAATTATAGCCTGTCACGTGTTTTAATGTGACTGGAGCAAGTTTCCATCTCGGAACAACGGGAGAAAGCCCGTCGTTATCTCATCTTCGATGATCAAAACCAAGAGATTCAGATATCTAGAAAAAAGCCTTGAGGAATTAACGAGGAAGAGGAGGAACGTGTCCACAAACTCACCACAGGTTAATACAGCTGGAATCTTAAGGAAAGGACATGAAAATAATTAGTAGTTGTAGAAATTAGAGAAGCATTTATGCTTGACTTTGTTGTTTGGTGAACGCCAGTAGACTAGTATATTATCTTCCTTTTCTTTTTCTTTTTCTGTTTTTTAACATAGTAAATTTTTTTGATAAAAATAATTTAAAAATATTTAAAAAATTAGTATAGCGACACAAATTGCATATATCATTTATGACTTATCCTAAATTTAAAATCACTGTTTTTTTTTTTCCTCATCTCTCTCCCTCCCCTCTTACCTTTATCACTACCGATCAAAATGTCTCTCTGTCATAAAAAATACCTCCTAGCAGCCGTAAACACTCACCTTTCTCTCCTGTTAAAACATTATGAATTAAAAATATTATATAATTAGATAATTAGTGTTTACTTAGGTTAAATTATAAATTATATCGAATTTTGTATAAAATAATAACAAAAGATATAAAATACATAAATTTATTTGATAATTTTGTTGTGATGCCAGAATTTGATGAATGCAAGTGCTTATCGATTAATTTATGTTTTGTTGATAATTGATATACTTTGATTAACCCTATCATATTAGTAAAATATAGTTGTGTCTTTTTGTTGATAATTGATATACTTTGATTATAGTAAAATATAGTTGTGTTTGGTTGTGTTGTTTGACATAGTGTCTGATAATTTAGGAATATTATGTTTTCATGGTGGTATTATTATCAATATTGGCAATGATATCACTTGTATTGGAGAAAACCATAAATTCCTAATTGTTATATCACACATGTTCTTTAACAAATTATTGATAATATGATATGGTCGGTTTGACTAAAATATGTTTGAAATAGAAGTTGAAATTGCTTGAAAAATATTGAAAATTAGAATTAGTCAAGCTTGTTATGTTTGTATATCAATTTGTAGTGACGTAAGTGTGAATTCAATGTTTGAATTTGTTAGGATTAATATGCTGGTGCTCTAGTTAAATAGTAAGCCTATACAAGGAAACTCTTTTAGTATGGAGTTGGCTTGGTTTTCGAGTAGCTCTTAGAGAATTATATAGGCATCATGAGCAAATGATCCATTTAGGTTAGGTGGTAGTAATACTATGGCTTTAGTTATGAGAATATATTCATATCGGGCTTCTAAAGAGCTTGGGTAAAAACATGATTGATACTCTCACTCGAAGATTACTCTCCATTGGTTTCAAGTAATAATAAAATATAATTAATTCTATTCAACATATTATTTATATAAATTGAATGTAAATACATATATTACTAACTTTATGGCTTGTCTTGTCAAATGATATGAAACTAGATATTTTATAGCAAATACCATTCATGTCCACGAGTTTTATCTAGATGAGTTTGATGCACAACAATCGCATCATGTATATATTACATATGTATTTGATTTTTTTGTTATTTTAAAGCTAATTATGTAGTTTTAATTGATTATTTGAGATAATTGTTTTATATGTTCTGATAAGTTATATGGATGTCATATACAAAGTACTTGATACTTTTAGCTTCATCTATATGTCACGAGGGATTTGACATTTGATTAACACAAGTCCCTTCACCTTACTTCGACATTGTTGAAATGCATTGTCCAAATCAGGTAATGTGATAATATAAACTATCTCAATATACACTGGATTATGTTAATACCATAAAGGAGCTACACAATGTTAGTCGTTAGAATAAACGCGATGATAATTGGTTAGTAATTCATACATCTTACTTTGATTTTTAGGATGTTAAGAGAGATCGTGTTTTTGAGGAGCGACAACCTACGAATGATATAAATATCTATATGACATGAATATATCCATTACATATCATTTTATTACATCGATCTAGTTGCGTTTCCTAGATATTCACGCAACTTGAGGCACCATGCCCCTCAGTATCCAGGATAGAATTGATTAGTATGCAATATTATTTTACATTTATTAAATACCAAAATATTTCTATTGTGAATGATGACTACTAATTGGTTTTTAATATATGTATATAGATTAATTATTTGGTACGAGAAGCTTGGAAAACAACAACGGCTCCCTGTGAAGGTGTTAATGAGATGAGACATATTTTGACTAACACCATGCTTAATTTATATTATGGCATGCTTCAAGAGACTAGGGAGATTGAGTGTCTTGAAGTACATTAGCAGAAGAAGAAATTACTTATCGTGGGAGTGTTGAAGATACTAGCTCGTCCATAAGCATCTGAAACTCATTTATGAGCGACCCAAGTCCATCCACGAGTTAGGATAATATTGTTCCTTCTCAAATCTACATGGATATTATAGGTCCCACCTCGAGTTGGATGAAAAGAGAAGATTATTAGATATAATTATATATTATTATATGATATGATAATTGTGGATAAATGTATAGTTAGTTTAATTTTTAATAAAATGTTATGTTGTTTTAAATGCTAGTATACATTTGTTATTTGCAATTTAATATATTATGTGCTGTTTATATAAATTGTATTTTAATGGTGGAGAACTGACTATTTGTGATTGTCTAAATCATTTTTTTTTGTAGAAAATTAATAATAGAATCAATTATCTCTAAACGTCTCTATTGAAAGAATCCCAAATGACATTCTGCGACTCTCTCTCAACTATACTATATTTCTAATTATTTATTTGTATTTATTACTTTACATTTTTTTAATATGCTATCTTACCATAACACTCTATTATCTCTAACCATTAAATTTAATGCAAACATTTTAGCGTACATTATAGCTTCTTTGTTTAATCACCAAGATTATGAATTATCTTCCAAGACATAAAAATTTCAAAATTCTAGTAGTTTTTATTTATATTAACATTTAACTAGTATTTTTCAATGTTTTAAACTCCATCACATTCAAATCTACTTCAAAGCATGGATAATTAAATTAAAACATCATCCTTCAATTTTTTTTAAAAAAATTAAATTAATATTTTTTTTTATTTACGTGGGGTGTCCGGGCCAGCTTGCGCGCATCATGACTAATCCCCATAGCCCACTGAATACCCTGCAAACCCAGCAGACAAGTAAGGCACCGTGGGGGTGACATACGTGCACACCAGCGCTCGAACCCAGGTGCAGTGGAAGGAGACAAGCCCTTTCCACCGCTAGGCCAAACCCAAAGTTTAGTTTTTTTTTTTTTTTTTTTGCGATGGATGAGTTTAGTTTTGACCGGATGAGAAGTTGACGCCAGATCACTTTAACTTTGTCTAGTTTAACTCACGTGGTGTTTTTTTTAAGCCCATCCCAGTCTGTTCCGGATCTACCCGATATACCGGATGAGTTTAGTAATTAAGCTATTTTAATTAAAACACATACCCAGGCCAGGGCCATGTACATACAACGGGGTCCATTAGTACGGCAGCCCACCACTAGAATTCATCACAACAACATTACCAAATTTAGCACGTGTAAAACAGTCAAAAGTTTCCATCGCCTGATCGGTAAACCCAACCGTTCGTCTTTCACTTCTACTTTCTTCTACAGTACCGTTACCACGCTAACACCGATTTTTTTTTTTTTTTCATTTGAAAAATCTTGATGACGTTCCGAGTCACACCAGTAATCACTGAGTCAACTCGGAATCTCGGCAAATCAACGCTATATTTCTTCCTCACAATCGCCGCTATCAAAGCATCACATTCTCTCTACCGCTGCATTCGCTCTTTAACAATGTCATCTTCTTCATCTTCAACGAGTAACAGTACTGCAGATGCCTCTACTCTCCGCCGAAATCGTATTCTCTCTAGCAAGCTCTATTTTGACGTGCCTCTCTCTAAGGTTTGTTTTCTAAGAAATAAAGTAATTAGCAATTTAATTTCATTATTGAGTGTTTCAATGTTTGATCAAGCAGGTACCGCTAATTTACTCGAAGGCTTATGATATTTCGTTTCTTGGCATGGAAAAGCTGTAAGATAATTTATTTGAAGTTTATCGTCGTATTTGTTTGGGTAGCTGTAATTAATTTGCTGCTTTCTTGGTTGATGGTACCTTTGTCATGGTATTGATATTTACTTTCCTTTCCTTTTTTTGAGACTTAACAGTATGATTAATTGTTGATTTCTGTGGTTTAGATTAAATATAAAGCAATTTATTATGTGCTAATAGCATCTGATCATATTTTAGAATTGTTTTTGAAATTTGATTATAATTTGTGCGTCCTTATAATAATAACCATTTGATGTTTTTTCACTGAAAAACTTTATAGAGTATTGAACTTCTGCGGAAGAACGTATTGAATACATAGCAGATTTGTAACCTGGTCATGCCTTTTCTTTGGCATAGTAATCGGATCTGTTTTCTAACTTGATGAAATGGTGCTTCTTTCCTGGCGCTGCTATGTGCTAAACCTTTAAATGATTTTAACTTTTAATTACCATGGTTAGTATCCATATGCTGCCCTGGAAAGTTCAAAGCATAGTTTTTGCTCTGCACTGGTGTCTTTTTCAATAAATCATGATTATAAGTTAAACTATAGATTAAAAGTCGTGCAATGTTTGTGGAGTGCATTTGGGTCAATGAACATGGTTACTAATATGTTGCCTAATGCCTAAAGGCAACAAGCTTTATGATGTTTGGAATGGTTGGGAAATCGATAAATTGGTGGGCACTGCAATTCTAACAATTTCATGGTCTTTCACTGCGACATTTCTGGTACTTTATTTTTGTGTTGTTATTGGACGTTTGAGATAAAATTACAGATCTAGAGAAAGCTTAAAGAGATGAAAAAATTACATTGTTGCTTCTGCTTTTGAATTTATTCGCTGTTATGGGAAGTCGCATGGCTTAGTTCTGAATTGCTATTGGTATAATCATCTATAAGTCAGACATATAATTTGGAATTGCTAAAATGAAACTCTTGCATATTTTTGTTGGCTTTGACTTTTTGGACTTTGAGTTCAGTCTTAATGCTCACTAGCCCATTTCTCTAATTGTAACTGATGTAGGCACCCCTTTGATTCTTCTAAATGGGGTCGCATATGTCGATTCCTCATTGTGGATGGTGTTCTAGACAAAAATAGTATCATTGAACCTCTAGAAGCGTCAAAAGATGATCTTCTTGTGGTACTTTCTATATCTTTTTGAAAACTTTCACCCTCTTTTTATTCCTGTTTGTATTGAATGCTTTTAAGGGAACATATGATGCTTGGGAGAAAAATCATCAAAGAGAAGAACCTTCTGTTCAATCTATGCAACTCAGTGTTGATTTGCATTTACCTTGCTCCAGACTTTTAATTGGAGTGTTGTTAATTTCTGATTTTTACCTTAGAAATTGTGTGAGAGTTTGGTGAACAATCGAAATTGCCCGGCAAGGATGAAAGTTTTGGATAGATAATTTTACTACCTTACAGTTGGCTTATTGATGTGAGATGAGTGCTTATGGACTGGATTTATATATTGTACTAATTGGTTTTCTTTAACAGGTTCACACGGAGTCATATTTGAGCAGTCTAAAGAGTAGTGCAAATGTTGCCATGATAATCGAGGTGATGTATATTTTCTCCTTTTACTGCCAATTTCTTTTTGATTAATTTCATGGAATTGTAGTAAATTTTATATTGGATGCTAACTGCTTTGCAAAAAAAACCTAGGCAATATTTTCAACTATGTTGATAATAGATCACTTTGACTTAGTGATGATCTCAAGATGATAGTATTTGATCTATAACACAGGTCCCCTGTCACACTATTTCTTTAGGGCGATTTTAGATAATCTTTTCAGTTCTTCTTCTTGTGATAAACATGGACTAAATTTGTCCAATCCTGCTAATTTGCAAACAAAACCTATCTAAGCTATTTTTTTAAACTTAATTGATAACAGATGACTTTGAATTAGTGATGATCTCAAAATGACAGTATTTGATCTAAAATACAGGTTCCCCCAGTCGCGCTACTTCCCAATTGTCTTGTGCAGCAAAAAGTTCTTTACCCATTTCGCAAGCAGGTGTGTATAGTTTGTATTTGACCTCTATTTTTACTTTGTAAGGATAAACTTTAGACTCCATGTTTCTTTAAGGCGATTTTAGATAATCTTTTCAGTTCTTGTTATTGTGATAAACGTGAAATAAATTTGCCCAATCCAGCTAATTTGCTCAACTTTGTAAAACTGAGCTAAATATGATATAGACCCCGAAGGATTTTATAGGTACTCTCTAAATTTGACATTCAGCCAATGAATTAACATTGATAAAAAAATGCACAGTTAATGAATATTTTATGTCACAGTATAATTTTCTTTGGTAGGAATCATCCCATACATGTAAAATAGGGTCAACACATCCAAACAAAATGAAAATATGATATTATCTCAACAATATAATGTCATCACTGCAATGTGTTGCCGGCAGATATCCTTTTTCTTTTTATGGCTGCAAGAAGGGAGTTTTTCCCAACTTTTGGGATTTCTTCGTAAATGCTATGAGAAATGAGAAAAGCATGCATAAGATCGCTTAGGCTCAAAGTGTTTTATGCAAGGTGGATTAATCTATCTAGAACAGGTGTCATCTATTGCAACTAAATTTGCATGGTTGGTGTATCATTTTTATCTTCGTATAAGACAAAGGTTTCCATGTTGCTCTCGCCAATTGAACATAGATGAGGGGGTCAATCCTGTTGTTCCAAACATAGATGGCCTTTTTGGTGCACATGCAAAGTCTGCAATTCAATGAGTGCAAAAAAAAATAAAAAAATCACCAATCCTAGTTCAGCACCATGCAAATAAACAGCGTTGAACTTACTATTTTTACCGTGTTTGACCAACTTAATCGAACTGCATTTCCAAGTTAGTCGGGTCAGCATTATAGTCAGGAATTCTACATTCAGTTCTGTACTGAAAAAAAATCTCTTTTTGTGGTTGTATAGCTAGATTATTCTTGATCTTTTCTTCAATGTCTTTGTAGAACTTGCTCGAGTTAGTGGAGATGATATTATAGATGATATCATAACTGCAACTCAATTTGGCCACACTTCTCCATTTCTTGCTTTGATTCTGTGGTTAAACCATATTTCACCAAATTGAACCACAATGTTTCTGTCTGACCAAATGTTGATTAAGTTGATGAAGTTCAACTATCTTCACAGATTTGACCATTGCAATAGGTTTAGCAAAGAAAAAGACCTTAAATTTAGCAAAATTTTAATCACTTTTAGCAAATTAGATTCATTAAATAGATTTGGTTGAAGTCCATGTCATCACAACAAGAAGAATTGCAAGGTTTCAAATTTCTGTACACAGCGTGGTGTCTGCACTGATCATACCCTACCCTAGGTAGGGGGAACTGTTCTGGCAGCGAAACTTGCAAAAGAGCGAGGGTGGGCCATCAATGTTGGAGGAGGTTTCCATCACTGCTGTAGTGAAAGAGGAGGTGGATTTTGTGCTTATGCAGACATTTCTCTTTGCATTCACTATGCCTTCAACCGGCTTGATATATCAAAGTAATGGCTGCTGCTCAGATGAAGTAGATGCTACTTTTTTTTGTTCATGCTGCTATAGAGTCAGTTGACAACCATCCTTTATGAACACGCTTCTATCCACACTGTTTGCAAAATTTTGCAGGGTGATGATAATTGACCTCGATGCACACCAAGGAAATGGCCATGAACGGGATTTTTCCAATGACAGTATGTTTATCTGTTCTTCTCCCCTCACGATGTTTTAGTCAATTCATATTGGATTTGACTAAATAGTTCTGAAATTTTGTTTCTTTCTGACAGGACGAGTTCATATTCTGGATATGTACAACCCTGAAATATATCCTTTTGTAAGTTGCATAAATTCAAAGCTGTCCATTTTCTCTCTCTATATTTCATACATATATCACTCTCTGTAGTTAATTTGTGGATTTCATCTGTTTTAACAATCGAGTTGCTATCAGGTAAAAAGATAATTTGTTTATTGTGGTTATTTTAGTTATAATTCTTAGTCTGTGGGTATTTCTCTGATAGGATCATGAAGCTAGGAGATACATTGATCAGAAGGTTGAAGTAGTGGTACGTAATTTTTGGTGAAGTTGGATTTTGGTTGTTGAACTATGCACCAGAATCCAATTCATTCCTTTTCCCCTGTGGACAGAGTGGTACCACAACAGATGAGTACTTGGTGAAACTTGATGAAGCACTCGTGGTAAACATTCAGGCCTCCTTTAAAATTCTTTTCACTGCCTCTCTATTTTTGTTCAATTGTATCAACTCAATAGAGCATAAGCTTTCAGTCTGATTCCATGATAGTCTTCTTTGTATGCTATTTCCTGGCTTCTTTATTCCAAAACTTCATCCATCTTATAGCATTCACTGGGTTCCTTGATTTTATCTTTTGCCAGTTTCAGTTTCATCCTTTTTTGCTATGTGCCTACCTGTAATTTGTTGAACAATTTTCCATAGCCTTGATACTTGTGAACTACCTATAACTCTTCCTTTTCAGCTTAGTCATGTTCAGTGCATCAGCATGATATGTCAATATAGATTTTGGTTATGCCTTTATAGTTCTTTGTAACCTAAAGCTGCTGGTGTTGACTTTATGCCATTCTTTCAGTTAGTGCGTCAGCACAGTATGTCAATATAGATTTTGGTAATGCCTTCATAGTTATTTGTAACCTAAAGCTCCTGGTGTTGACTTTATGCCATTCTTTCAGTTAGTGCATCAGCACAGCATGTCAATATAGATTTTGGTAATGCCTTTATAGTTCTTTGTAACCTAAAGCTGCTGGTGTTGACTTTATGCCACTCTTTCAGTTATCACTTCACTTGACAGGTTTTTCTAGATCTTTTATTACTTTATGCGTTGAAATTCCTGGATCCGACGCATTTGTTATGCCGATTCTATTCTTATAGATTATGTTTATGCAACACTAATTATTACAAGGTGTGAATGTGAGGTTGCTGGTAAAATGTTTGATCCTGAGTTGGTGGTCTTCAATGCTGGCACCGATATCCTGGATGGAGACCCATTAGGGAGGCTAAAGGTATCACAATCCTCGGGTCTTTTTGTGCAAAAAATATTGCAAGTGTTTAATCTGTAATAGCAGCTAAATGTGCAGAACTTATGATGAGAATCTTGCATTGTCATTGGGTTTTTTGGCTGTTATGCCAGATGAATTGTATAATAAGCTGAGCTTTAATCATCCCACCAACATGATAATCTCCAGTTTATTATATAACTTTCATCATGCCAGTCTGATGTCATTAAATGAATTGGATTTGAAACTGTTGAGGATGCATCCATAGAATCTAAGGAAAAAATTATAGAATTTAGGTGGCCTATTTTCTCTTGAGCTGTTATTGATTAACTAAAGGAGATAATGTTTGTGCTTCTTGAAATTGATGTGCTGTTGTAACCATATAAGAAGTTAATTAATCATCATGAGTCTGGTAGGAACCCGTGTAATATAGTATGCTTGGTGCAGATTAGCCCTGATGGAATAACTAGCAGAGATGAGAAAGTTTTCAGGTTTGCTCGTGAAAAGAATGCCTCTCTTGTCATGTTGACATCAGGTTCAGTTTTCAAATTTATGCTTAGTTTGTAACGGTCAAACTTGCCTATGCATGGATTTTTGCTTGCATACCTGTGTGCGCTTTAAATTTCCATGGCCTGGTTTGTTGAGAGAGACTCGTCCCTTGCAAAGAAAAATCTGTTGATTATCATATGCTTCATTCTTCTATGATTTCCGTTTTGGTGGATGGAATATGAGGCCCTTAAGTTACATCTCCGCTTATACTAAGACACACCATAGAATTTTATGATCCCATTACTAAATTGTATCCAATCCAGCTTCTTGGTAATCATGGTCGTTGACCAAACTGCAAACTGCATTAGGTTGCTAGAAACTGTTTAAGAAATTACAACTTGCATTGGTTCCATTTTCGGATGGATGAAGCCTGAAACCATGCAGAGGTGTGAACATGATGCTTGGGTTTCTCCAAATCTTTAAGCATTTTGTCCATGCGTATAGTATCTGAACCAGCAATTCCCTAGGGTTTTTCCATGCTTACCTTGATTCATTTCATCTCAAGACTTACAAGTAGTTTCCTGTTGCTTTTCTGAAGAGAAATAGTATGTTGTCTTCCCTTTGTATTGCTTCTCTCAGAAACAGACAGAAAAGATTGAGATATATCACATGGAATGGCGCAAAAGGATCCATATAGCTGACCCCAACTGGCCTGGGTTAAGGTGTGGTTGTGGTTGCAACCTTTATTTTTCATCCTCGAGTGTCTATGGCGATCTAGGCCAGGTTGCTCATGCATGATAATTAGACAATCTGACCTTTACCATTTAGGATATGAATTGTTTGATTGGTTACATCGTGAGAATTCATCTCGGATAAATCTGTCTAGCTATATGCATTGTTTGATAATGTAACTTGTTCTTGTTTCAGGTGGTTACATGAAGTCGAGTGCCAGAGTTATAGCAGATTCGATAGCGAACCTCTCAAAACAGACCTTAATAAATTTCTAGACTAGTAGACCGCTCCTCAGTGAGGGTAATTAATATCCGTCTGTGGCATGCCCTTCAGGATTTGGTCCATGTTTGAGACGAAACCGTGACAGCTTCCCTCTTTATGCAGGAGGTTGTAAATATATGAAATGAAGAAAAAGAAAATATGTAGGACATTTACAGGGAGCAATTTAGTGCTTATATACGGGCTGTAAAGCTAAAAATGCTGTTCATGCCATTTAATGTTGACGTAGTAAATTTCCAGCTACAGTATTAAATTTTAAGAGCCTTTATCAAAGCTCTCCGTGCAGAGAAACCTGAACTGCTCTGCCAGAATCCCACCGCGGGGCTGGAAGCTCTCATGATTGTGGCTGTTTTGTTTTTGCCGTCGTAAAGTGTTTTTGGTTTTTTGGCTGAAAATGATGGAGATCAAAGGGTATCTTCTTTTATTCCACTCAATTGAATTTCAATGAAGAATGATTAATCTACTGTATATCTTGGCAATCCGGCAACAAGAGCTGCAGCAGCAACATGCTGGGGATGCACGTTGGCAATCCGGCAACAAGAGCTGCAGCAACATGCTGGGGATGCATTGGGTGTGAGGATCTCGAGAAGCTAGTTTTGGTTTCTTTATTAAGAAACTCACTCAGCTTTGTTTGACAAACACTACTCCTCAGCCGATTATTGGTTACTTTTAGTTGGATCTTACCTTTTCTTTATAGAAATAAGAAGAGAGTTTTATAAATGTAATGAAAATTTTGTAATATATATAAAATTATATTGGTTCCATACCCACACGTTTTGGACCGACATGCCTAACAAAGTAGACCACCCTGAAAGCACTGTCATGGTCGATCATGGGTTTTGAACTCTAGTCAAGGACACAGCTACAAAAGCACCCAACTTGCATTTCTCTTAACTCCCTTGTCTCCCTAATTTGTGGTTCTCTAAGAAAATAAAATAAAAACAGTCACTATTTTCAAACAAAGTATACTTCTGCCTGTGGCACTGTTACACGCACAAATTATTCATATTTAAATCAAAACATTCATTAAGAAAATATTTTTGAGCATATCACCTGGTGTACGTATTGCAGAACCCAATTGATTTTATTTTTCAAATTTAAAGGATAATATTGGATTAATTTACGTGATAATTAAGATTAATTTTTTTTTTTTAAAGTGTTAAGAAAACAAATCTAATACCTTTTAAAGAATAAGTCAATCTTTTAAGATTTGATGATAAAAACTAAGCAAATAAACCTTTTAAATCATCACCTTTCTTTTGAAACTAAAACTAAACCACCCTTATTTTTATATTTTAAAAATGCTTTTAAAAATTTTATTTTTTATTTATATTTTCAAATCTTTTTAACATATATGTAAATATTAAAAATAATTTTTAAAAAATAAAATATTTTAAAAAACAATATTATCAAACTCCCAAAAACCTAGCAGTCCCGTTTCGAATTAAAAAGAAGAAAAGTAATAAAAAATAACTAAGAAAAAAGAGAAATAAATAAAAAGCAAATTGGAGAATTAGATCATTGCTTCTGGTTTGCTTCTGGTTTCCTTCATATTCGATTCATGACTTCTACTTGACTACGCTCTCCTGCATTTTCTCCCCCTCTCTCTCAGCGCCCAAAGAAAAAGAGCACCTCCCCACCCGGCTCCCACACAAAAAAAAAAAAAAAAATTATCTTTTAACCTTGACGTTTCTCCTCCAAGCAATGTTGAGAAGAGAATCATTTCTTTGCAAACTCATTTTTTTCCTCTTCTGTTTCGCTTCCCTCTCACTCGCTGACGAACTCACCGACTCAGATCGGCTCGAGTTCACCGCCAACGCTTCAATCTCTAACACTTCTCTGCCTAAACCTAATGAAGGCGGTAGTTTTGCTGATATGATCGATAAAGCTCTCGAGAAAGAGTTCACTGAGAATGACCAAAACGAAGGTTCGTTTTCTTAATTTTAGGGTTTACTTCTTGATTTTGCGTTCAAGAAGTATTTCATCATGTTTAATTTAGTTAATTATATATTTTTTTGTTATTAACGCTTGCCATTTGTTGAGTGTCATTTTGGTGTGTTTTACTCTATTGACGGGGAATGTACCATTGATATATAGAGGATTAGATCTTGTCTTCTTAGATTCGTTCTCAGAACTGACGAACTCGATCTCAGGATCGAAAACTTGATGGGTTTATCAGTCTTATTGAGAATTTTTGGTCTTTAAATCTCATTCAATTTTAATTGTTAGGCTTGATTTGATGATATAGTTACTTGCGTGCATTTTAGATTGTGAAGGTAGATGACAGTACAATAGAGTCCAGAAATTCAATTTGCTCTGAGACTCTACTATGTTGATTATTGTTTGCGCAAGATGTGAATCACCGGATCATTGCATGCATATTTTCATCACCTAGCTAATCATGGTTCCTTCCTCACTTATTTTGTCATATCGGCAGCAACTGATGCCGGAAGCTTTAACAACAGCGTAGCTGAACAGCAGGTTGGTTTTTTTTTTTTTTTTCTTTTCTCAAATTTTGAATGACAGCAGATTTGACTCCGATGAAGCGTTTACTTTTGGATGTAAGATGAATTTATTTAAACATTATAATCAGTGATTGAGGCACAACGCACTCAAGAAGGCAGATGATGCCATTCGCTTTGATTCACTGTTATGGTTTATTAGAATTTTTTAACTAACTCATGCTTTTATAATGCTCACCATATATATTGAGATTCTAATCAAGTAGTTTTTTAATCGAAATTTATATTGTGATGAGAAAAACTGGCAATGGCGGTGTTTTTCACTTGTACTCTACTTGTGGTTATGATATTTTTTTTTCTTGTTCATCATAAATTTGATCTAGTTGCTTTGAGAAAAGTCTGCTTGGTTTAGAGCTTTTATCTTTCCCCTTGTTTGGATTCATTTAGAACAAGTTTTTGCTGAACATATCTTCTTGATACCTTTTCATTGCTCAGGCAGTTTTGGAAACTGTTGCCAGAGTAAAATCGAAGAAAAATGACACGAAAGAGGAAAAGTATAAGCTCCTTTCTTGTAAATTAGTGGCTTTCCTTATTATTTTTTAAACCTTAAGTTGGCTTTTGCTTTTATTTGGTATATGAATGCTGCTATATCATCTGAAACATTTCTCTTCTGAATCTCATTTTAGGTCGTTTAAATTTCATGATGTTTTTAATTTGGACAATGAGAATGGACCAGAAGATACCCCAACATTGATAGATCGAAAGGTGTGATTGCTTTTCTAAACCTATCCTGAGTTGGTGACATTGCTAGTGTTCACCTGCTAAATAATTGTTTGTTTCAGGATAATGTATTCATTATATCAAACTTTAAATCAAAATATCCGGTGCTGCAGCTAGACTTGCGGTAAGTGTACTGATGTTTTATATTTCATTCAATTTATTTCTCTTTCTCAGCTGGTAATTTAATCTGAGTTTATTGCCTTGTAGATTGATATCAGATTTGGTTGTCGTCATTGTATCTGCAACTTGTGGTGGCATTGCGTTTGCTTGTGCTGGACAACCGGTCTGGTTATATTTGATCTCTGCTTAGTTCATGACTCACTGCAATGCTATATCAATGTCGGAGCATTTCATTTAGTTAAATTATACCATCTCATCATGTTACTCTTATATCATTGTTCTAATGGTAAATTCTTGCAGGTCATCACTGGATACTTGCTAGCAGGATCCATTATTGGTCCTGGAGGGTTTAACTTTGTCAGTGAAATGGTTCAAGTATGTAGCATAGATATTTATTTCTTTACCAGTTCCCCTAAAACCTTTCTGGACGATTCTTTCTCTGCCTTAGTGTTGTACTTGGATATATTACAGGCTCTGAATGCATAATCTAGTAGTAACGACTAATTGGATTATTTTAGCTTTGAATCTTTGAATTCTGATGATTCACCTGTACCATTTCACAATCATAAAAGTGATTGTTCTTTACATCAGAACGTTCTCTAATATTTGAGGGTATTGAATATAGTTTTCACCATCAATAGTTAAATGGTTCACCTCTGTTGTAATTGCAACTATAAACAAGATTCCATATTATCTTCTTATGATGTTTTGCAAACACCAATGACAATCTTCTGAGTTATTGTTTTTAATTTTATAATCTTAATGCCCTAGCTTACCATGTTGTTGATGCTAATTTTCTTCTACCAACTTTACAATTCGCTTGTTTTTCATATGTCAGGTTGAGACGGTGGCTCAGTTTGGTGTTATTTTTCTTCTTTTTGCCTTGGGCTTGGAGTTTTCAACAACAAAGGTTAGTTCTCGACCTTCTTCTTCAATTTTTGTTTTTTCATCAATATTATATTCAAAGTTCATCTTCTTCAATTTCAGCTTCGAGTTGTCCGGGCTGTTGCTGTTGTAGGAGGTCTGCTTGAAATTGTTTTATTCATGTTCTTATGTGGCATTACAGCCATGGTATGATTATCTACTTATTGTTTCAGAAATTATATGCGATTATATTGCTGAGTTTCGTTAATATGTGAAGACCATTTTTACCAAAGTATACACTAATTGATTGTTTAACCAATCACAAGGAACCAGACATCGCATTCTAGAAAACATCTATGAGAAGAAATAAGAAATGATTCAACATATGCAATTTTTGGCTGAGAAACTGACAATTTGAAATGAACAACAGTTATAGAAATGATCCCATATTCAACACAGCATCATCTTTGTTTTTCCCATTCAATAATTTTTGGCTCTTAGATTCTGGCATCAGGCTTTGACCATAATGAGTTTTTGCTAAAGATAATCCTGCCATACCAGTTTCATACCTTGTGTGGTAAAGGGATTATAGTTCAAATCTGCCTCATGGTTCCCAATTCAGTGTTTAAGGTAGTTGCTGCATGGTTTCATTGTAAAATTGGACCAAATGTGCATCTTTTCTATCACACAAAAGTTTTGAAGTTGAATTCTTTATGTTAACCCACTGGTGATAA
Source organism: Populus euphratica (assembly GCF_000495115.2). Taxonomy (NCBI): domain Eukaryota; kingdom Viridiplantae; phylum Streptophyta; class Magnoliopsida; order Malpighiales; family Salicaceae; genus Populus; species Populus euphratica. The sequence continues at coordinate 1,538,641 of NW_011499853.1, forward strand.
AACCTCTAGTTTGTACCTGTCATTGTGGTGCGCACACAGCAGAGGTACTATGCCATTGGTTTTGCTGCAGAGCATGTTGCATTCTTATATTTTCTTGGCAAGTAGAGTATACTGCACAGAGTTATTCATTCTTGATGCTGCAGTTCTGATTGGATGCTGTTTGCAGTTATGCGGTGGTAAGTCTTCAGAGGGTGTGTTTGTTGGTGCATTCCTTTCCATGTCTTCAACAGCAGTGGTAAAAACCTTATCCTAATGTATCATGAGTCACTTGAACCTTCGCTTTCATTATAGAATTCACAATGTAATGCAATGATCTCAAAGTTGCATGGTTTGATGCAGGTATTGAAGTTCTTGATGGAAAAGAATTCTATTAATTCGCTTCATGGGCAAGTCACCATTGGAACTCTAATTTTGCAGGTTGGGTTCTTTACAGTCATCCTTCAAATCTCACTTCTGTTTGCTGAGTTCCATTAACATTTTCTGGCACTCAGGTTATCTATGTGAACTTTCCTTCCTTCCACCACTTACAACTTTGGAATTTTTTTACCTCTCAGGACTGTGCAGTTGGTTTGCTGTTTGCACTGCTTCCTGTTCTATGTGGAACTTCCGGTGTTCTTCAAGGACTAATGTCCATGACCAAAGTGTAAGTAAATATTAATTATCATGAGTTGCCAACCTTTTTCTTTGGAGTTAGAATGTATACGTGCATGTGTGTTCAGGCACAGTAAAGCTATTTATCTGTTGTAATATGCTTACTCTTGTTTCCAGGCTGGTGTTGTTGATTGCATTTTTGGCTGTTCTGTCAATATTATCTCGTACTTGGGTTCCATGGTTTCTTAAATTGATGATGAGCCTATCATCACAGGTACACATTTATTTGGTAAATAAGTTGTTTTAAAGAAGTTCTGCTGTGGGCTTATAAAAAAAATGTTTGTGTGTTTTAGCTACATCAGTCTTTTTTCTAAGACATTAATGAATTTTTGCAGACCAATGAACTCTATCAATTAGCATCAGTCGCGTTCTGCTTGATTGTAGCCTGGGTATGCATCATCTGCTTGTTTTCAATTTATCCACAACTCTTGATGTCGCTTCGTTACACCTTTATGAGTACTCCTATTATTGCTCGCTATGTTTCATTTGGGTTTCTATTTATGTACTGAAATCAAACATTAGCTCTTAAAGAGCTGTACTTAGAGCATCTGAACCAGTGAATTGCAATGCTGCATGTGGCTTTAAATGTCTGAGGTGTTTCATTGTGGTGGATAAGTCTTGTATTAGAGTTAAGCTCATGAATAGAGGTTGTTTATCAGGAAATGCTTCATGAGATTTGAAATTATTGATATGCCATGTATTGAAACCATAATTAATTTGTATGGGACATAGTAGATCCAAGAATAGCTTTCCATTTTAAAAGTTTTTGAACATGGTTTTTTTTCTAACTAAAAATAAGATATTGGATCTGTTTTCATTTTGGCATCTGATTTAGATGATTTCTCCTGAGAATGTTAGAGATAGATGAACCAACATAAGAGTGGTGTATTTGGCATGTCACATACTGGTATAATTAACTGGGCTGTTATCATTATATAATTTCGGTTGCATCTGCTAAAGCTTTGATGTGTTGCATTTCATTATCAATGAAGTCCTTGCATTCCCCGCTTTGCTTTTCATCTTAAAGGGTTTCTTGAGATAATTTAAGCTGGCTACCTCTATAAATTTCTTTGCATTACAGGTTAAATGACATTATTATCTTTTTTTATTTTATAACATCTCAGAGTAGTGATAAGCTTGGCCTAAGTCTAGAACTGGGTTCATTTGCTGCTGGGGTGATGATATCAACAACTGATCTTGCTCAGCATACACTAGAACAAGTAAGTTATAGTTAGAATTCTATTTTGTCAACGAAAGTTGTATGCATTTGTATACTGTAATATATTTGGCATCTAAGGCAATGTTGCAACCATGAAAAATAGAAATGATTCCTTCTCATTTATTTGTGATTTAACAATATTTTACCATCAGGAGATTGTTGAAAGTTGTTAAGCTTTCCATGGTGGCACTAGAATTCAGCAATGAATTGCTACTGTAATCTGACTGGCTGACTCAACTGAATTTGGGCTTCTTGTTATTGTTGTTTTTTTTAACTAATCAATGGAGGCAATATTTGTCTCTTAGGTTTAGCAAGTTTTGTTTGTTTCTGCTAGATGAATATGAGAGACTGTGAATGTTAGATGCTCTTCAGGGCTGTCACATTGAATAAGGTGAAGGCTATGGTGAATGTGTAAAACCACAATGCTATTATCAGTATTATGCATTTAGTCGCAGTCCATCTTTGCAATGATAGTTTATTGGTTATTTTGTCAGGCTTGACATTTGATATTTGATACTGGTACCAGAGTACTCTCTAGTTATCCCACACATGAAGCTTGTTACTTGTGCAGATTGAACCCATTCGGAATTTCTTTGCTGCTCTTTTCCTTGCCAGCATTGGAATGCTGATCCATGTTCATTTTCTCTGGAGCCATGTTGATATATTACTGGCGTCTGTTATATTGGTTATCATAATAAAGACAGCCATAATCACGACAGTTGTAAGGGGATTTGGTTACAACAACAAGACCGCACTTCTTGTAAGATTTTATGATGGTCTCCTAGCTCTGTTACTTTAAAGAATATTGGTTGTTAATTGAGGGAACCTAAATGTATTTATGTAAATGTGTAGGTTGGAATGTCTCTGGCACAAATAGGGGAGTTTGCTTTTGTTCTTCTTAGCCGTGCTTCTAATCTTCATCTAGTTGAGGTAAGTGGTACTATTACAGTTTACTGGGAAAAGTTTTCAAATAGAGAACTCATGGAAAAGAGAAGTTTGTATCTACTACGTTGACTTCTTCTTTTTTTTGCTAATGGTGGTGGTCTGTGGTAATATTTACCGGAATTGCCCTTAATTCCTGCTGAGAGACTCTCTGGAGATTATGATGAAGAGCTAACTAGCTAATACTTTGATCATTCTCAGGGGAAACTTTATCTGCTGCTTCTGGGGACAACAGCTCTTAGTTTGGTATGGTGATTTATTTTACTAAAATTCGTGGAATTTATAGATTTTATGCTTGCCATGTTTTTTAGGTTGGGTCTAACTTGCCCTGATGCATTAATCGCTTGTTGGTATCAGAAAACTAAATGCAATTCTAGTTTAAGTTGTTTCTGCAATTTAATTGCATATTTAGATTATTATGTTCATTCGAATAGGATGGTGAATTTTGCATCCACACTCCAGTTTCAAATCCCTACTTACTGCTCAACATGAAGTGAAAGGTGCTTATAAAAAAACTCGTGTTTGATGCTTAGTTTTACTCTGGAGATGGACATGGACATGGGACACTAATTTGATAAAATGTGGACAGGCTCTGCATAGTCATAGCATTCTATTAAGTTATTGACCTTTGCTAGTGACAATTGTTTGCTTATGGAAATGAGAATGAACATGGGAAAAGCAGTTACTGGTACAAATGCCATGCATCTTGAAATAAATGTGATGGTAAAAGAAAGTTTAAATGACGGACAACTTTGTGCATCCAAGTTATGCCTTGTCATTTGGAAGCTAGATCTGTGATGAGAGTGGACAATGCTTTTTTATGTATTTTTCATTGCTTAAGAAGGAAATTTCTAGCGGTATTGAATTGCAAAAAAAGCGGACAATAGGGAGGAATCAATTTACTGTTGTCTGCACGTATTTTGACAGATGTTGACATACGTAACATCCCTGCAGGTGACAACGACTCTGCTTTTCAAGCTAATCCCTGCTGTAATGCATCTAGGAGTGCTGTTACGGTGGTTCCCTCCTGACAGCGCAGTCGAGGTAAGCATTGATGAATTGATTGTCTAGACATGGACTTGCAGCTGGTCGGATCGGCCATTGACTTGTATTTAGCGATCCTCCTCCCCTTGATCTCTTTCTAAACTTAATTATGTGCCTTTTGACTTCCAGGTTGGATCTAAAGGAGACAACTTCCGATCAGACAGTGGTAAACAACGGATTAGTGTGTTAGTCGAAGGACCTCATGACTCATGAGCTCTGTACATATGCCATTAAGTGGTATGTCAAGTTTATATGACTAACACTATGCTGCGGCTTTTTTTCATCCCTCTGTGCAGATGAAGTTGACTGTGTTCCTCTAGGACTGGCACGAAGTTTTGCGTTCGATTTAGATAGGAAATTTTCTTTGCCATGATTTTTTCATTGTATCATATGCTCGATCCAGCACAGAATCGCAGTGACAATTCATAGTAACCCATACTTGATGTCTTATGAATCTGTAAAATGAACATGTGCATAGTGCATTTTTCTTTTTCTTTTTTCCATTTTTATGATTTTTCCAAAATCACGTTGGGAAAACTCATCTCAATGTTATGGCTTTTCTTACTGCCACTGTTGGGCAGATGTATATATTATGTTTAGAATCTCGTGAAATGTTAACCATATTGTATGGAGCAAATTGTTTTAGAAAACCTATAATTTTCCGAAGCTCATAAAACGCATTATTATTTTTTATTTATTTATTTTGAAATAACGCTTTAAAAAATCTTGGTCAGCCATTCTCCATCACGATATCTTACCGTATAAAATGAATGAGTGAGATGGAATGAAAGAATGACTGACAAGGATACAAATGTTGAATCCATAAGCTGCTGCCAAGAGAGTTGCTAGCCAGCTCAATAACTTGGGCTAATGGCAGTAGGATTCTATGCCACCAAATGTTGCCTCATGCTTAATCTCACCACGTACAATAAGAACATTCCACTGTGTCCCGAACACGGAAATCCAATTCCATCTGGTTATTTAGCTGCCAGCTAGTATTTCATGAGGCAAGATTTTGTGGCATAAATTCCCCCTGCCATGAGCCCAAGTTGTTGAGCTGGCTACCAAATCTCTTGCCAGCACCTCAAAGATTCAACATTTGTGTAAAATCATTGCGTCATTCATTTCAAATGATAAGATGGCGTGATTGAAAACGCGGTATCTTAGGTCATTATATTTCTTAACCGTCATATTTGTAAATATTATGTTTTTTTTTATTTAATGAAGATATAAATCAAATTATGTTACTTCATCCAAATGTTTTTTTATCTATATTATTTGGCTAAATTGTGTATATTTGAAAGTGTGATTATTGTTATTTTTCAAATAATTTTTTGTGTTAAAATACATATTAATAATGTTTTTTTATTTTTTAAAAATCATTTTTGATATCAGTATATTAAAATGATTTGAAAATATTAAAAATATATTAATTTGAAATTAATAAAAAAATTAAATTAAATTAAAATTTTTTAAAAATACTTTTAAAACACAAAAACAAACAAACAGAAATTAATAACCAAAAACACACGAACCCAACCAAGTTTCGGGAGACGCAAGTTCTGATTAGTAATCTAGCTTGGCAAGAAAATCAACATACTTTATTACCTTTACGAAAAGCTAATTTGCCACGATCTATGTCATTACTAATGAGAAGGTGTTTTAAGTGTGAGAGATTATTTTTTAATAATATTTTTTAAATATATATATATATAAATTATTTTTTAATTTTATAAAGAATATTTTTAATATTAGTATATCAAAACAATCTAAAAATATCAAAAAATAATAATTTAAAACAAAGAAAAAAATTAAAAATTTTAATTTTTTAAAATGTTTTTAAAAAACAAAAATAAATAGGCTATAAGAAGTATAACTTAGTTGTTTTTTTATTTTACAGTATCATTGTATTTTTTAAAATATTTGAATATTTTTTTTTGTTTTAAATTAATATTTTATATATTTTTAGATTGTTTTGGTATATTAGTATCAAAAATAAATTTTAAAAAAATATAAAAAAATATTTTAATATATTTTTAAATAAAAAATATTTTAAAAAACAAACACTACTACAATATTATTAAATATTATCAAAATCTAATTCAACATGCAACCCAAAATTCCAAACTGGCTGAATGCCATATCTCAAGGGCATGAGCTTCCCATGTGTATTGGTATTGATATAACTCACCATTTATAAATACAAACAAAGTTATATAATTATAAATATAAATAAAAGATTTGTATCAGACTTTTTTCTTTTGATTTAAAAAAATAATAATGGATGGCATATCATTTATCCTAATTAAAAATAAAAATAAAGATCCAAGGCCAGCATAGCTTATTAAAAAATAAAGTTTTTTTTTTTGTTGTTTTCCTATTCCATCATTTACTAATGAAGTTTTATTAAGTTTTATAGTTCAGTATTACAATAATCATGAATTGGTTTTTTTATTTTTTATAATATAAAAAAATATATTCAATAAGTTTATAATTAAAAATGTGAGTTTAACAAGTTTAGTATAATGTATTTTGCCTATTATTTTTTTATTTCCTTTAAGTTTTTTGGGGATGTATCCAATCAACAAGTCATGCTGGGATTTTAAAAGTTTGAGTCTTTATACCAACTTTAATAAAATATGTCTATGACATATTTTAATTGGACATTTATTTTTTCTTCTTTGACTTCTTTTTTCTTTCAATCATATACTTTAATGTCATGTTTTTAGTTATTTTTATTATTTAATGTTTGGTTTTTTATGAATTGTTTTTATATTTTTTATCATATAATATAATAATTAAAAAATTAATTTAGCTCGGTGAAGTTAATATCTTGGGTTGTAGGTTTTGCAGTTTAATTAAGATAAACATGGTTTCTTTCATTTTATTTTAGTTTTTATTTAAATTTATATAATTTAATTTAAAACTTACAGTTTCTTTCATTTTATTTTAGTTTTTATTCAAATCTATATAATTTAATTTAAAACTTAAATTCAATAAAAAATCGAGTCAATATTTTTTAAGTCTTAAATATTATGCCAAGTTTAATGATAATACTAAATTTTCTTTTGCAATTAATATATTCTCCTTTTATTTAAAAAAAAATTATGATCCAAGCCACAATAAAAGTGCGGTCAAGAAACTAGTTAGCAACTAACTTTATTAATTAGCTATTTAATTTTTATAATTAGCTTAAAAAAATCAAGAGCTTCAAAAAAAAATTATGCATATGATTTTGTAAATTCCTACAAATCGCATTTATTGTTCATCTTCTCCCGCATTATTTTATAATTTTGGTATTAACACAATTTGCAATAAAATTTGTATTCTTAAAATAATTATTTTATTAACTCAAATTTGCAGTGCATTCTAATCATTCAACTACGAAAAATTTTAAATACAATATCTTGAAGCCTAATTTTAGTAGAATCTTGTGGTTACATAAATCGACCATGTTACAAATTGGTTACAAATACAATTCTGTGATCGATATACGCGTCTTGAAATCACAATTATATATAAAAAAACAATGTGAGGGCATTAGCTAGTTTCTAAAAAACCCTCTAAATGTTATATTACTAATTAAAATTTTAAAAAATCATCTCAACCTAAATAATTCAGTACTATAAATATATTTTAAAACATAAATAAAAATTCATGAATCATAAATCTTAATAATCAAATAAATTAATTTTATTTTAATTAGAAAATAAAAAATAAAAAATAATATTAAAATAATTAAATTTAAAAAAATCATGACAACCTAAAAAAAGATATTTTTTTCAAAATAAATAAATGATGTAAATTAATCCCTAGCATATTAAAAATAAAAATAAATATTGGATAGAAAAATCAGCTAAAATCAACCTAAATTTATATAATAATATAAATAACAAGAGTTGAGTTAACTCATATTAACTTATCAAAAATTATATTCTATATCATAAAATTGAGATAATTTGAATAATAATTTATAAATTATATTTTATATTTATTAAAATACCAAAATGTTCTTCAACCAACTTGACAATAATAAAAAAAACTAATGTTAAAATACAAAAAAACCTTAGACATCAATTTATAAATTTTTGTTTTTAAAAATATTTTGATATTTTTTCTATACTTTTAAAAAACATGAAGACTTATAAATTTCTGATAAATCCAATAATAATTACTGATAAATAAAAAGACTCAATTGCCCTCCATAACCAATTCGATAATTTTTTCATGGAATATCAAAGCCATCATCAACATTCCACTAAACCAGACCTCTGGTCTGAACAATATTTTTCCAAGCCTATTAGATTTTGTTATTTTTTTTTTTTAAAGGTGACCCTGGTGTCATGTCAGTGCCCACCAGCTTAAATTTTGTACCATTATTCTGGGTGGCACTATCATTACTCTCAACAAAAAAACGTTTTTCTCTAAATATTGTAAATTTCTGAGGTAACTTTCTCCAATTTCTCATATTAACTGTTCCTTCTATTCTTCATTTTATCGTGTAAAAGCTGCTTTATCATAATGCTTGTTCATTAATATCTATACGACACGTTTCTATCAGAGTGTGAGGTTGAATGCTGACACCCATTTCTTCATCATGGATCCACAGTAACTCTTCCATCTTCAGATGTTCATAAAAATTATATAACTAATAGAAAGTAAATTAACCAAGACAAAATAAGCTAAAGAACTTAATTAATTAAAATAAATTACTTTACAGGTGTTTATCATTTATTTTCTTATTTTTTTGGAATAAAGAGCCACTCTGATAAAAACGTGTTATATAAACGCATGGGCCGATGACGTTATGATGAAGTGATCGCTACAGAACAATCTTCAAAAGACTCGAAGAAAATCATGAAAGTGAGATAGACAGATCTGGGTAAAACCCAGGAACTCAAACCCAAGAACTAGTTAAAATGAGAGAGACAAGTGCTCACGTCGTGATTGGCGCTTGTCTTTTTTGGTGCTTGCATCGGTGCTGTCCATTAACTTTTAAATTTATTAATAATAATAATAATTATAATAATAACGTGTGATGTAAAATGAAAAGCATGTGCAGGGAATAGTAAAGTGAAGGCGACCCTTCATGAGTAATGGGAGAAATTTTCCCGTCCAAAGCTGTCTTGTATGGATAATTTAAGGAAATAATTATGACTCTGACTAAATTACTGTATCTTGTAGACAATATAAATTAATTATGAAGTAAGAATCTATTTCTCTCCTTGTTTCCGTCCATGTTTTTCACCTGCGATGACCTTTGATGATGCAAAAAATCAAGACCCTTTCTACACCAAAGGAATGGCACAGTGCCTTTCCAAAATGCAACAGTGATGCAGTTACAGAATCGCCCGCCCCATGTAATTATTCTCGAGCTCTAATGCATGATTTGGCCATCTTTACGCGGCTGCTTCCGGTGGTTTTCGACCGGACTCCAAAAAATTTCAAACACTTGACGACGGAAATCAGCTTAACCCCGCCGCAATCTCGGGCATAGCCATGGAATTTTGTTTTACATGACATGCAGCCAACAAATCCCCGTGGCCGATCTGTGCATGCAACGTCACGTTTCACACATCAACTTGACCGTTTATTTGTTGAAAATAAGTTTTTTATAGAAAATATTTTTTAAAAAAATAAATTATTTTTTAATGAAAAATAAATTAAAATATTTTTTAATATTTAGTTATCTTATGAAAAATGAACTAAAAATATTTAATAATATTCTTTTCAAGTTTATTAAAATAATAAGGAACAAATCTTACAAATTAAAAAGTTAAATGCAGATGAAATTAAAAAAAAAATTATAAATTATTTTAAATAAAATAAATAAATTAAAATATAAAGAAATTAAAACAATAATAATTATCATTTTATAAATTATTTTAAATAAAATAAATAACAATCAAAAGGATAAAAACTAAATTTGATAGATAAAAAATTTCAATTAAAAAATAAAAAATATTAATTATAAAAATAAGGATAAAAATTAATATAAAAATTAAATTATAAGGGATGAAATTAAAAAATAAATATTCAAGATAAAATATATATAACAATTAAAAATTTGAGGATGAAATTTAATATAATCAGTAAATAATATGACATTTTAAATTTTTTTATAATTTTAAAAAATATTTTTCAGCATGAAATAGAAGTAAAACACTATCCTGAAAGTCAAGTCAAAATTTTTTTATAAAAAAATATTTTTTATTGACTGAAAAGTATTTTTTTTATTGACTAATTTTTTTAATAACAGACATACATATTAAAATTTAAAAAGTGATTTATCAAAAACCACTTTTCGGAAACACAAATGCACCCTTAGTTGTACATTGCCTAATTTTATGAGTGTTTTATTCTATGAGCGTGTTTGGAAGTATAGTTGTAGATATTTTTTAAAATAATTTTTATTTTAAAACATATTAAAATAATTTTTTTATTTTAAAAAATTATTTTTAACATCAGCATATCAATATAATATGAAAATATTAAAAATAAATTAATTTTAAAATACATGTGATATATATATATATATATATATATATATATTGTGTCACACCAATCAATTATAAGGACCTTGCTTTGTGGTAAAGCTAGTTAGATAATTAGAGAGAATCTTCAATCACTGTTACTTTCTCTCGTCTTTTCTTTTTCTTCTTTTTTTTTTAAAAAAAATAATTAAATCGAACTACTATTTCAACCACAATTGAAATCAACGAATCAGGCAAGCTCTTGGTGAACGAATTGCCTTTGTCATTGTTTACCTAATCCCTTACATAGAAGTGTTAATCATGAGCTAGGTTCCGTGATAAGCTAATTAGCTCTTTAATCCACTAACAAATGACTTAGAGCTTAGTTTATAAGAGGGCTTTCGAGTACATACCGTGGCTAAATTAGGGGCTTCCAATTTAATAGATCAAGTTAATTAATCTAAATCTTTTCTTTTTTCTTTTAAATAAAGAACAAGACAAAACTGACTACTCTTACAATAACATGGTTTCCTTTAAAAATTAGCAAAAATAAAATATTGCTGAAGAGAAAATGTCTTCTTTAATGTGGAGAGATAAATTTTTTTATGTTTAAAAATGAAATTCCATGTTTTATATTCATACCGACATTATTTAATTTTATTCTCAGAACTTCAGGTTTCTTTGTCTGCTCAATCCTTGATCGGTTTATCTTTTAGTCATTTTATAATAATTAAAAAATAAAAAAACTCATTTATCAACTTCTTTTCACTATATATAAAAAAAAAACTAAAAACATTCCAATTATAGTTATTATTATTGTAGTTATCATCATCAATAATCGAGTATTAATCGCTTCGTGTACTCAATTTATGGGCTCAAGGAATGGTCTGCTCAAGTCTAATTTTTCAACAAAAATGGCGTTGGTTAATCAACATCACACCTTTCCTTCGTCTCTACTCTCTGAAGCCATTCCCTGCATTCAAAACAATGGTGGATCCCCCGATCCCTCTCAACAACCATGTCCTCGGGTACATTACTTATTCTGTACGTCCCATGAATCAAACGTGCCACATCTAGGGGCATGAATATCGATGCAAATGCCTGTATTTACACCATGTTAAAAGAAAAAAAAAAAGAATTCTTCTAGATTCTTTAGTTTATCGATAAATATTGAATAAATATTATTTTAAAAAATACCAAATATTATATACGTTTAAAACTATAAATATATAATAACATAATTTATAACAAACATATTATTAACATAAACAAAAATATATATTAGACTTGTAATTAATATAAAAAAATCATAACATGCATATTAATCATACAATATATCCAAGTTTTTTTTTTAAATAAAATAAAACAAGATACTTACTTATTGAAACATTTTAAAATAATAAAATTTTTGTTGTTATTAATAATAAATTTTTTATATTTAAAACTTTATTGCACCACTCTCGATACAAAGAATTTATTATTAGATTTACTCCACTAAATAGCCTCAAAAGTGAAGTAAAAAGGTATTTTTATTGTTTATTCGCATATTAAAATAACTAAAATAATCTTAAAAAAAAAAAACTAGCATATAGGGGTCGCTTCGGTTATTCCTCTTGATCAACATAATAACATGATTATATTATCCTTCAATTCAAACTATTTTTAACTTTCATCGTGTTTTTTTTAATTAAAGAGCTGGACAAGAGGTAATTTGATATTTTAACATGTATAAAATATTATTTGATATTTAAAAATAGTTGGCAAGTGCTATTCATGCGAGCGCGCATGACAACATCTATATTTTTTTAACAACATGTATGGTGTCTTATGATGACTGAATGCTGACTTCCATAATAGCGTTTGAATCTTCACGACGATCCCTCGAACCCCAACTGACATATGCGACTAATGAACCTCTGGTTTGACCAATGAACCTTTGGTTTGGCATAATTGACATTTTAGTTTTTTTATCTTTCATCTCTCTTTTATTTTTACATTGATCTTGTAGATTTTTAAACTAGTCCTTCAACTTATTTGTTTTTCATATTTTGTTCTTATTACTAGTTGTTTTATTTTAAATAATTCATAGAATTGAGATTTTTTTTAATTTTATTCTTATTTGATTTTTTTTTAATTTTATTCTTATTTTTTTAATTTATAAATTTTGGTTCTTATTCTTTATCTTGTTAATTTTTTTTGTTTTTATTTTTTTTAAATTGAAAATTTTTTCAATCGTGTCCATCAACATTTTATGTTTTTTATTTATTTCTCTTGCTCTTTTATTTGCTATCTTTTGTTGTTTCAAATTCTTTTTTATTCAAGCTTTCTTTTTCAATTTTTCCCTAGGTGATTGGGATTTTATTAATCAAGAATTTGGATTCATTATTTTTTTATTTCATATTTGCCTTCTATAGGATTGTTCAAGTCTCATGACCCGACTTCACGGGTTTGAAAGGTTAGTTTGAATTGATTTAAATATTTTTTTAAGATCATTTTTATAATTTTTTTTTAGTCTTATCTTTTAATGAGGTTATCTCGATCTCATATATTAGGTTGCGGGTCTCTTAAGTTAACCTGGGTTGACTTAGATCAATTTTATTTTGTTCCATTAATTCGTTGTTACTGTCTATTTTTTTTTATCATATTATTCAATTAATCGAGTTTATTGAATCCAATAAAATAAATAACCCAATTCTCTAATTTCTTTTAAAATATTATCATCGCTTAATTAATAGACAAACGCCGACTTTCATGATAGTGTTTAAATCTTCGTGATGACCCCGGAAACCTCAATTTATATGTGTGACTAACGAACCTTCAATTTGTCATCGACAACCTTTTTGTTTTTTTCTTTCCGCTCTCAACCTTGACTTTTATATTAAACCTATAGATTTTTAAACAAGTTCTTCAATTTATTTGTCTTTCATATTTTGTCTTTATTATTATTTGTTTTATTTTAAATAATTCATAGAATTGAGATTTTCTTTTAATTTCATCTACCTTTGATTTTTTTATCTATTCTTTTTATTGTTAATTTTTATTTTATTTTTAGTCATTTGTTAAATTTCATTTTTACTCTTTTATTTGCTATTATTTTTTGTTGTTTTAGATTCTTTTTATTCAAGCTTTCTTTTTCATTTTTTCCCATGTTGATTGGGACTTTGTTAATTGGAAATTTCATTTCATGATTTTTTTCAAGTTTGTTTTCTATAGGATAGTTTAAGTCTTATGACCCGAGTTACGGGTTTAAAAGTTAGCCTAAGTTGATTTAATTTTTTTTAAAATTTTATTTTTCAATAATGTTATCTCGACATCATATGTTAAAGCACGAGTATCACAAGTTAATCCAAGTTAACTTTAATCAATTTTATTTTATCAAATTAATTTGTTGTTATTTTTTATTTTTTTATTAAATTAATAAAATTTATTGAATCTAATAAATAAGTAATCTAATTTTTAAAAAATATTATCATCATTTAAATATTTTTATTTTATTTTAAAAAAACTCAATTCAGTTCCCACAAACCAATGTAGTGTTCCGAGTCCATGGGTTGGTGACGTGACGAGGGAATGTCAGCATGTATGGTGTAAATCGCAGGACGCTTGCGAGGGGGAGAGCGCGCCAAAGCTTGGGTGGAAAATATAAAGAAAAGAAACCATAAGCCCTTCGTTATTTAAATCACTAACCATAGAGCAGTAAGCAGTCATAAGGAGTCTCTATCCATCCCTGACTGTCTGTCTCGTGTGGATTTGGAAGTTTGCTGGTTTGATCAATATGGGCAGGAAATGCTCACATTGTGGGAACGTAGGGCATAACTCAAGGACTTGCACAGCTACTCAAAAAGAAAGTTTAAGGCTCTTCGGCGTGCAGCTGGACATACCAGCTTCGTCGTCTTCTCCTGCTATGAAGAAGAGTTTTAGTGTGGGTAGCTTGCCATCTTCATCAACCACACCTTCTTCTTCTACGTCATACAATTCACCGCAGGTAGTTAACACAGGCGACGAATTTTATCTCCTCTCCAATGGATATCTCTCTGATGGCCAAGTAGGGCGGACTCCAGAAAGGAAGAAGAGTGAGTTCAACTAGTTTTTGTGCTGCTTAATTTGCCACTCACCCTCACACATGTAGCTAGTTTCATCATCTTTTCTGTACACAAATTGAATTAATCATCTATGGAGGTATGGTGGTTATTACAAATCGATCATTCGCAGCGCTGCGTTTCACAAATTTCTTGGTTCAATTTATGTGACTTGTCTTGATGGGGAGTTGGCTTTTCATTCATGGTTAGGTGTGCCGTGGACCGAAGAGGAGCACCGGATCTTTCTGCTAGGCCTCGAAAAGCTCGGCAAGGGTGACTGGAGGGGTATCTCAAGAAACTTTGTGACCACAAGAACTCCGACCCAAGTAGCCAGTCACGCACAGAAATATTTTCTTAGGCAAAACAGTCTCACTAAAAGAAAACGGCGCCCTAGTCTCTTCGACGTAATTATCACCATTATTTCTATATGCTTAATTTAGGCTGTGTTTGTTTTCCAGTTTGATTTAAGTCATTTTTTGGTTTTTAATCCAAAAAAAATCACAAATATGTTTAGCTGGAACAACTTTTTACTTGAATAAAAAAATCATTACAAATTTAAGTCAAGATTTTACTTCCATTAAAAGTTGAAATTCCTAGCTTTAACTTTTAAATTTTACCAAACATAATTCAAAAATTATATTTTGACAGGTAGGGAATGGTACTAGCTCAATCCACCCAGTCAGTGCTGGCATTCCTGAGGTTATAACTGAAGGCAACATCTTTGGAGGGTTACCATTGATGAGCACAGTAGCTTCTCCAATTTGCACTAGCTTTTCTGAGTTGGGTTTAGTTCATCATTCTGTACTGCTTCCATGTTCAAGTCCTGGTGAACATGTCAGCTCCAAAACTTCTAGCACTCCTGCTCCCAGCAAAGCCTAGCTAACACTCACTGCCAGCCGCGCGCACCTCCATTGTAGTCTCCCCTCCCCTTCTCTTTAATTAGCGGTGCCCTCTTTGATACCCAAATTTATTTATTTATTTAATAGCCAAATCGCCATGAAAATAGTACTGGGTAGTCTTTAATTTTGCTTTTCTATTTTCTTTAATTTTAAATCTTGGCTAGATAACTTTAGAAGATCATGGGGACTCCCTGATGAGAGGAGAAACACAAGCCTTTTCATGGTTTAAGATTCTAATTAAAAAATCAAAAGACTTTTCAAGCTAGAGCTAGCCCTTTAACTCATCATTTTGGGTCAAGGTTGATGATTACATATCATGGCATTGCTCTCGGTAGGTCCATGAAAAAGTGACAGTAATTATTAAAAAAATTCTTTTGCACGGATATGGAAGGAACGTGATTAAGAAATTAATAAAAGTTTTAATGGGGCTTTCAGTGAACCATCAGAAATTAAAAATATTATAAGTATGCATCATGGTTGTAAAAAATAAAAACAAATGTTCATCATTTTTATACCATTCAAGACCTCTTTTCATACTGTTTGAGATGATCTAAAACCACAATTGTAAAATTAATTACATTTGATCCATTTAAATTATATGTTATTTATAAATGTCGTTACTTGATATTTATTAGAACTTGATTCAATGGACAATAATATATTTTTCTTTTTAAAATACTCTTGCAATTTAACTGCATGTTACACTCCATTATATATTTACGTGTGGGCGTGTTCTAAAATGTGTTAATTTAATAATATTGTATATGATAAATATTTATTTAACTATGTAATTAATTGTTATATATAACCTGATCATATAATGGATATAACAAAAATAAATATTTTTAAATATATAGAAATTATTTTATGTGTTGTAATATTAACTTCGAGTGGATGTCAAGTAATTTGTACTAATAAAAAATGCAGAAGGGCCTACCATACCGGTATTTACAACTTTGGGATGGAGGCACATTCTTGAGAATCAAGCAACTAGCACGATATTCTCTATAAAGTTAATGTACAATGAAATCTTGATTCTACTACATTTATTTTAATGCAGCTGACGTTTCCTTGGCTCTACTGCTTCTCTAATCTCTTTCCAATTTATTGCGTGACTGCATCTCTCCTTGGTGGAGTTTAGAGGGGTAATTATTTTTTATTTAGTTTTTAATCATAAATCAAATTTATTTATTTTTTAAAACTTATATTAATATAATTTAAATGGATTGATTTTAGTTCCATTCGGTTTATATTATCAAAAAACCCAAAAAAAAAAACCGAAATACACCTTTTCAAGTCAATTGAAAGATCCCAGCGGCACAAGTGGTGGGTAATCGGTTCGCAACAGCCTTCTGTTTTTTATTATTTTAATTTATTAATATAAAAAATAAAATAGAAATTATAAAAAATTATTATTTTAATATATTTTTAATTAAAAAATATTGTACATTACCAAGCACATAATAAAATATATTAACCTGAAGAGCAATGTTGATGATCACAGATCCCATCATAAATAAAATAAAATAAAATAAACTCTCCACCGCCGGAATTACTTTTGGCGGCTTTTCCTGGAAAATAAAATGGGAATTACGTTTGTTCCGCGTTTCGTTACATCTCTATTGTCCTTTACCCAAAAAAAAAAAAGGAGAAAAAAAACCTCACATGTCGGGTCGCGGGTACGAAACGACTACCCGCTCTATCTTGCTTAATAAATAATCATTAAAAAATACTAACGAGTAAAGGATTGAGTTAATGGGCCGGGAACCCGGCCTATCTCAGTTCCCACTTGAATGTACGGTACCATTATTTCTAGACGTTGCCCTCTTTTGCCGGGCCCGAAAATCTGGCCCGTGACCTCGTTTTGCTGACTCTTAGAGGACTATCAGCCTTAGAGTCTTGTTTATATAGGCCCAGTTCTCTAGGCCCACCGTTCATAAGAGTTGCACTCATTCAGCAGTTAATTACCAGCCAACACCAAACACAAATAATAATTTTTTTTGAACATCAAAACACATTAGGATTCATTATTTGAACAATATACTTATGTTATGGCATATAGGAGCCTGTTTGGGAAATTCCTTAAATTTTAATTATTTTTTTGTTAAAAAATATTTTTTTATGTTTTCAGATTATTTTAATATGTTGGTATTAAAATTAATTTTTAAAAAATAAAAAATATTATTTTAATATATTTTTAAATAAAAAATCCTTTAAACTACTATACTACTATGTATACTTAGCCAATCATGAGGCCATGATCGAACCGTGCACCTCTTTCATCTTTCCCCAACTTTTTTTTTCTTTTTTTCTTGTGATTAAACCATTGACTATAGCACACGACCATCTATCAAGTGATTCCTGGGTACTCAACAAAAGAGCTAAAGAAGAGGGGAAAGATTTCATCCAGCTCGGTGATTGTCTTGTTTCTCCTTTGCCAGCCCTAATTAAGACAACACATCTATCCACGTGGGAGTAGAAAGGAGACAAGACAAGGACTAAAGGGAGCAACATAACTCCAAGACTTGTGTCTCCTTTTTTCTAAAGTGGCTATGCAAAAGGTCAAGGGTTCCTCCAATTGCTGTATCGGAGTAGATAAGAGAGGACAAAGGAATCCAGTCCATTTAGGGGCTCCTTGCCGATCTCCCTGCTCGGCGGCTGCCCAAATCACTGAAACGGCCATGCCATTTCGGTAATCTTCCTCCTCTCCGCGTTTGATCAGATGAGAGACATGAAGAAAATGAGTGGCTGTTTCATTTTGAAGTTTAAGTTTCAATTATGCATGATTAATGTTTTTATTGCCTTGCAACCATCATGAAATCAACTTGCTCTTTTTCATGAATAAACTATTTCAACTTGTGGCCTTTTTTAATTTCAATGATTTGGTTGCAAGTAATTAATAGAATATTTTTCATATAAATCAGACTGATCCCATAAGGAATTGGCTGGATCGATCGCCTCACGTTTATGGTCGACTTGTGTATAAATTATGGAACCCTCGGTCAGTATCTTTGCTCTGAAGTACAGTCTCTAAACAATGCACCTAATTCATGATCTCATTCACCACCTAAAAAAGAGAAGAAAAGGGGAAATGCACCTGATTTGAATTCAAAGTCCTCTCTGCAAGAATCCGGCATACAGCCATGCATGCAGAGCTGTACTTACCTGTTTCCAGTCTTGCTCCGGATAAACATGACCATGTCTCTCCCTTAGTCACTGAACTCGTACAACTTTTCCAAGAAAATCAAAGAAAAGGTAGCCAATGAAGGGCAAATTCATTTTGTTCTTAATTTATGGTACTGCAACATGACAAAAATCATGTGTGTTTTTATTCATTTCATCTTCTTGTCCACGGGAAATAAAGATAGGAGATTACACGCATGCATTTATAAGTGGATCGATGCCAGCCACGTAGCTTTGATGGTAAAGTTGTCTGGTAAACCTCAAAATTGAAGGACGTTTAAGTGCTTTGCTATGCAGCTTAAGAGCCAAAGGGCTTCTCAGTTAACCTAAGAAAAAAATACATTAATCACATCAGCAAATGTACGTATAAAATTATTATAATTATGGTAAAATAGGGATATATATAATATTGAACTATCTAATATTATAACAATATTTTGATGCTCTTGTTCAATTCTCGATGTGGAACTAATATGTGATGCTTTGTGAAGAATTAATACGGTATTTATAATTGATTAATAATTAGCTAATTTAGTTTGTGAAGTAGTGCTCAATGTAATTCAAAGTAATAATATTCTAATCAAATTCAATTATCGAAGATCGAGTATTTTTTAATCAACTTATATATAAATCAATTTTTTCTTCAACCGATATTAAAGATAAGTTTTTTTCAAAAAAAAATCTGTTTTATATTAAAGATAATTTTTATGTACACAAATAATGTGGGGAAATACATGGCACAGAATTTGGGAAATAAATCTGTGAAGTGGTAATTCAAGAAATTGATAATAATAATAATAATAATAATAAATGTGAGTTAGGGAGAATCCTGCAAAGTAGAGTTGTGGATCACGCGGGAGTTTGTTAGACTTCCCACATGATCCTCGAATCTCCAGCTTGCCTTTTCAACGATGGCGACAACCCTTCATTTACCACTCCCCGTCTCTTTTACTCTTCTCTCCTTCTCCTTTTCTTCCATTTTCATTTCTCTTCATTCTTCGGATCCCAAACATACCACCAACAATTACGTCACCATTGCTAATAATGTATTAATCAACCAAAAAACACTTGGGTTATCGGCTTGAGGGTTGATATATGATTAATTAAGCAGAATCCGAGTGATTATGGGTTTTTAGTCGAGGAAGGGTTGGTCAAAGTTTGATTCTCTCGGCGTATCAAACAAAGGAATAAAGAACACTAAAATGGCTGAAATAGGGCAGGCCGCAGAATCATGCAATTGGTTCCAAATACCATACGTCATTTTAGTGATTAGTAATAATAAAACATCGACAAACACCTTTGCAAAGCACCATCTTGCTTCTTATTTAATTAGCACCTTGTTAAATGTTAAAAAGATCTATCTTTATGCTCGAGCATTCCCTGAAGATAAGCACAAACGAGCAGGTAAATCGATACAATCAACAATTTTATCATGCTAAACCCAGACACTTTCCTCTTATAGTTATGTTCGGGCCACCCTTAATTCTCTCATCCTGGAAGTAATCACATTTTTAATGTTTGGACAAAAGCATGGCCCTGACAAGTTTGTTGAGCCAAGGACACTTCTGTCAGAAAAACAAAAGAAATTAAGCCCAGCTCTTTAATATATATATATATATCCCCAGCCGTCCATGTATCGATCAGTTCACATTATTTGCTGTGTCTTTGCCTCTCTTCCTCCTCCTCCTCCTCCTCCATCTATCTTCAATATTTCTTCTCGCATGCTAAATTTCTTGTTCAAACAGAAGGCCTAACTAGCCACTCTTTCCCGCATGGCTACTAATCACGCCCCACCAGTACCACAAGGCTTAACCCAAGAAGAATATGCGGAGCTGAAGCCCTTGATTGACACATACCACAAATTTGGGGCAGCAGTACCCAACACATGCACGTCCCTCATAACCCAACGTATTGATGCGCCAGCTCATGTTGTGTGGCCCTTTGTTCGTAGGTTTGATAACCCACAAAAATACAAGCACTTCATCAAGAGTTGCAAAATGAGTGCTGGTGACGGTGGTGTAGGCAGCATAAGAGAGGTCACAGTTGTTTCTGGGATACCAGCTTCTACAAGCACTGAAAGGCTAGAGATTTTGGATGATGAGAATCATATTTTAAGCTTTAGGGTTGTTGGGGGCGAGCATCGGCTAAACAATTATAAGTCTGTTACGTCAGTTAATGAGTTTAACAAGGAAGACAAGGCCTACACTATTGTTTTGGAGTCATATATTGTGGACATACCAGACGGCAATACAGGTGAAGATACGAAGATGTTTGTGGACACTGTTGTGAAGTTGAATCTTCAAAAGCTGGCAGTGGTTGCCAATACAGCTCTGCATGGACACGAGTGATTCTAACGAACCAGATTAATCATTTCCTTTGATGATGATTATCATGGTAAGATTCCCCTATTTGAAATCTTAGTGGCCAGTTAAGGATTTTGCAAGTTGGGTTTTCTTTCCTTTTCGCCCTTTTTCTGCTCTCCTCTCTTATTGTTATTAATTGGTTTGTATATTTTAGTTTTATTAGGCAAGCTCAGCTATATTGTTATGGACTTCTGTTTTAAAAAATGTTATCATTTTCTATTCAGTAAGTTAACCAAAACTCACAACAAATGATGAAAGCACTCCTCTTTTTTCTTCTCTTACAAACTTTCCTTTTGTCAATTAAGTAAAGCAATCTAGCTAGTGTTGAATAATCAATGGCAGAAAGTAGAGTGCAAATCAAATAGAATTTTAGTTATATATGCACACTTTTTTTCATGAAGTGGTGAGGCAAATAGCACTCCCAATTAGAAACATAATTTTCCCTCAATGTTTTCCAAGGACTATCATATCAATTTGTACTCGTACACAACCAAAACATTGCATAATATTAATGGAATATCGTATTCTTTAAACATAGATTTTGTTAGGAAAAAATTTATCGGTGGAATAATGAATGCTAAATAATTGTAGAAAAATATATTGTCAATGATTTCTATTTTATTGGTAATATAATCACTAATTGATTTATAGACAGCAAAAACACGTCAAATAAAAAAATTATCAGCATTATTTCGTTGGTAATTTCATGGGTAAATATAGCATATTATAGACAGAGTAAGTCATTGGTAATTCAATTGGTGATCAAATACTAATCAGTCATATGCAACCTTTTAAGTGAGATTCGATATTTTTACGAACGATTATTCATTACTTATATAAAACTTATATAGAATATTAATGACAACATGTATTAATTAATAATATGAACTAAATAAATTATCATTACCTAATTAATTAGTTATTATTGGTTTATCTCAAACTTATTCAATATATTTTAATAGTATCATTAAATTATTATCAATTTTATCTAAAAATATAAATTTCTCCGAATTTATTGAAATTTTTAGCTTAATAATAAAATTAATAAAATATGAAACTTGTCCATTAAATAAGTTATTATTTATTCATTATAAAACACATAAGTTACAAAATCAAATTCAATTTTATCGAATAAAAAATAAATATAATTTTTTAAAATTTCAAATAAACCCTAACATATACAAATCATATATTGATACAATAAATCTCTATAAAAAAACTATATATCAAGTAAACACACAAAACAAACTACATATACAATATAAGAATACTAAAAAATTAATATTTTATAAATGGGTTACAATAAAAAATAGTTAATTTTGCTTGCTTGATGTGATAAAAAAATTTTAAAAAATCAAAGGTGGCTAAATTTATGATAATTTAAGTTTAATTTGAGAAAAACTAAAAGGGATGTTGTCTACTATTTTATGCAGAAAAAGAACAAATGAGAGAGAAGGAAAAAGAAGGTCGGCTGTTAGGTTAATTAAAATATTATCAATGAGAATATTTTTTCAATAATTTTGTTTATAATAATAACATGTTATTTTTTTTATTTTTTTAATTCTAACAATAATTCTCTCGATTGTCACCAATGAATATTTATATCGATAAATATTAAGAAAAATAATGAGATAGTATTTCATTGCTAAATAATACTGTAATTTATCAATAATATTGTTTCCGTTGGTGTCTTTTTATTTGTATTCAATAATTATCTAGTAGTGATATCTTCTTATACAATGTGGATATGTACAAAGGGACATCTCTCATCTCCAACAATATATGCTGATTACAATAAATTTCTTGCTAATTGGTTTTCGTGTACTCTAGTACAAAAGCAAGGTTGAACTTGTTTATAGGAGAAACGGCTGCCATATTTGTGCCTTTGTCAATGATGTTCGAGACTGAAGTTTACCTGCAAATAAGTGAGGGCAAAAAATCTTTATACTGCACGGGTTTGTTTCACATGAGACTCCATGATCATGTCATATGATTGAAAGCATTTGGGAAAGGGAGAGAGCGTATTAATTTCTGTTTGGAGGTTTATAGGTAAGAAGATTGGGTGTGTGTGTGTGTGTGTAGCTTTTCGTGTGGATTCAATGTCAACCCTGAATCCAACGGCAAGGACAAATTAAAGATAAAAAGTTTTAATACAGACACTTGTGATCATGAGTAACATTGGAGGACATGTGACCTAGGACGTTGCCCCATCTATATTTATCTTTAATCAGTGCATCAATCCATCTTTGCCACTTATTTTGAGCCTTTTTTTGTTTTTTCGTGGGAAAGTAGCAGGCAAAAATCTGATTTTGTGTGCCTACAACTGCATCTAAAACAAGCTTTAGCTTTTCTCCGTGTTAATTAATTATCACCCAACTTGATTGCAAGACTTAAATGTATATTTAATTAAAAATTGTTTTATTGTACATTTTCTTTACTTTTTGAGAAGCTTTGTTCTACTTCTTTCTTCCGCATTGCTTTTTTGGTTTCTTCACGAAATAAAGAAGACTTGAATGCATGTTTGTGATCTTAAATAATTGTCTTTTCTTTGCTTTGCATGACTTGCGAGAGTAATTGATTTTTATTTTTATTTTCAATAGTTGGCATATGCACACATCTACTATATGGCTTGTACAACGCTTGCAAGCCATGTTAATTTTGTTTAATATGTAAAAACAAATCCGGACATTACTAATATTTTTCTAATAAAAAAATTAAATTATATAGAAGTTGGCTCAATTTAAAGGCAACCTAAATGACCGATAAAATATAGTTTGATTCATAAATATTCAAGACAACATCTTTTTTAAAAAATAATATTGAAATGATAATATATTGAATAGATTTGGATCAAATTGGGCTAACTTGTCAAATTCTCGACCTAGATCATAAAACCATGATAACTCATTATAAAACAAATCAAAATAAATTATAAAGCTCAATTCTCAATCAATTTAATGTTGAAGATTGAAATTGAAAAAATAATAGCTCAAGTTAATCTGTCACATTTGTGACTCAGGTTATGATATTAGAATAACCTAAAAATAATAAATAAAAAAATAACTTGAATTAATCTAACAAATTTATGACAAAGATCGTGATACTATAATAACCCTGTGGTAAGTAAATAAAAATAAATTATAAAACTTAATTTTTAATAGACTCGTTGTTAAGTGTTGAAAGTTAAAAAAACTAAATGTAATAATTGAACACAATAAAATAATTTGAGTCTATCGAATTAACTCACAAAACAAGTGACCCGAGTCATAAGATCGAAATAACCTTATAGAAAGTAAACTAAAATAAATCATGAAGCCTAATTCATGACCAACTACGCATGTTGAAGGATGAAATTGAAAAAAAATATCAATTAAGAAAAAAACTTAAGTCAATCGGGTTAACCATTCAAACTCACGAACTAAGTCATGAAACCTAGATAACCTCATAAGAAGTAAACCACAATAAATTATAAAGTCTAATTTTTAATCAACTTAATATTGAATGATAAAATTAGAAAAATAAATATAGATTAAGGGAAAAAAATAAAAGGAAAAGAAAAAAATTATTAAAATGAATAGTGTTTTATGAGATAATGCACAGTAAAAGTATTACCTCTTTTAGTTTATACTATCAGACTGGTGTTCACGCTACATTACGATCTATATTCTTTTTCCAGTAAAACATTTAGATGTTGCGAACACATTTTTAAAAAAAGAAGAGAAATCCAATAACTTAGGTTAACACCCTGACCACTTAAACAAAATGGCTTTATTTGAATCACATGGAAAAGAAAAGAGGCAATGATAACAAATGGAGAAAGTATATATATACATTAATCATGATAAAATGGGCAAAAACACTTTTGATTAAGAGTAAAAAGATGATGTTGTTTAATTTTTATACAACTAAACATAAAGGATGAAATAGGATAAAAGAAAAAACTAGTGCAAGCCAATCCGAGTCAACATGGTAGACATATAATTTGGACATTAAGGGGAGAGCTAGTTTAATTTAACCTAACAAACTAACATTCCAAGTCATGAGGTCAAGATTATTTGATTGAAAAAAATTAAAAAATCACAAAACTATATTTTTATATTAAAAAAACAATGTCAAACGATAATATTGAAAAAGAAAATAAGACAAAAAAAAGGTAATAAAAAAATAAACAAAAAATACAAAATAAGAAAAACCAATTAAAAAATAAGAGTTGAAATCAAAATAAAAAAAGAGCAATAACAAATTTTCACGTTGAGAGTTAAATTGAAAAGAACAAAAGCATATATAAAAGGAGAAAAAATCAAAAGAATGAGAGTCAAAATAAAGAAAAAAATAATACACTATTAACTTTGATGGAAGCATAAAGCTAAAAATAATAAGACTTTTATAAAAGAGTTAAGGGAAAAAAAATCATAAAAATAATGCTTAAATTAAAAACACCAATATATGATAAAAAATTGAACATGTAGAGTTTTTCAACGTGTTTTTTACATGAAAAAATAATATATGTAAATAAAAAAACTTATGCACATAGGCAATTAAATAAATCACAAACCATTGTGTAAATAAATAAAAAAAAGTCATTAATGATAAATAAAAATATAGTTAGGAAAAATTAAGGGATAACTATAGATCAAGATATTTAATATTGCAGTACATATCATTTATCTAGTTGTATTTAATGAATTTTCTTATTAGAATCAGTTTGTAATACAAATCGATACACATATAAAACTTATTGAATTAAATAAAAGTAAAAACATACTATGCAAGGTGAACATATTAAAAATATTATCAAATAAAAAAATTAATTTATAAAAAAATATAAAAAAATTACCAATGAATTATACTAACCTCTTAAAAAATTAAATCCAATATAATTAAGAAATAATTGGTATTCTAAAAAGTCTAAATAAGCAAAAAACAAATCATAGAGAATATATATTATATAAAACTTAAATTTAAAAATTATTTTAAAAAATACATATAAAAAAGATATTAATAAAAAAAACTATTTTTCTTTTTTAAAGAATGAGGCCAAATGTTTGGCCCCCCAAGAAAGGGCTCGCGCGTGGACTTGTAAGGTCAAGTTATCTGCCCTAATTGTATGGAAAAATAAATAGGTAATGTTTCATTTTGAAGTCCCTAAAATCTAATCATTGTGGTAGTCAGAAAAATAAGTCTGATGTGTTTTTCGCTAAAAAATTCATTTTCAACTTATTTTTTACTTGAAACACCTTAGGAACCTTGTTGTACTGATCTTTGGCTTCCAAAAAAGCAAAAAATCAGCCAAAAACCCAAAATTAAGCTAAAACAAAAAAAAAATCTCCTTAAGCTTATATCTATTTTTTAGGCATTTTAAAGGTAAAAAAATACTTAATATTAACTTTTCTCGTCATATTGAACAATTTGACATAAGAATCAATAGTTTTAGTAGCTAAAATCTACAATAAATAATGAAATCTAATTCATAATCTACCTGATATTGAAGGATAAAATTAAAAAAATATAAATAAAATAAAACAAAATGATATTATCGTAGCCCATTATCTCGATTGTAAAATCACATCCTAATTTTTTTTTCCCATCTTTTCTCCCTCCCTTCCTCAAAATTCATGTTAACCATGCATAATTTCATAGTTGCCTTTTTATTTATTGAGATTTCAACTTCAGTTTTTTTATTTTTTTTATTTTTTGTATATGACATTTTGTAAAAAAAAAATTAATTTTATCATCCAATCATAATTTATGATATGCTATTTTTTTTCCAAATTGATCTTTATTTTTATGATTGATTTTCATTTTCAATTTCACCCCTCAATAAAAAAATGCTAGTTGTCCTCTATTTTTTTTTAAAAAAAATTGATCATCATTTTATGAACTGTTTATTTGTTAAATTTATATTTCTTTTCCTCTTATTTATTTCTTATTTAAATTTTGATATTCAATCCATGAGTTGTTTTTTGGTTAAATTGATTTTTCTTTTAATTTTACTTTTCAATCAAAAATTTATAATTGTATATAGTTTATTTTTTATTTTAGTTTTGATTCTCGTTCTTTTAATTTTTTTTTATTAAATTGATTTTTTCTTAAAAAAATTAGTTGTCCTCTAATGTTTTACTTTATTTTCATGTTAATACTCATTCTTTTAATTTCTATTTTGCTATGGATCCTTTTGCATAGTTTAATTTTTTTTTTGAATTTTATCTTTCAATATTTGACTCATTCAATTTTACCTTTCAATAACAAAAACTTAGTTATCCTCTAATCTATTTTTTATTTCAATACTGATGCTCATTCTTTTAATTACTATTTATTTTAGATCCTTTATATATAGTTTTTTTTCTTCTTATTCTATCATTCAACATCTAATTAGTTGAGGATTGAATTTTATGGTTTTTCTTGATGGGGTGATTCTGGTCTAATAACCAATGTTTTGGGTTTGAAAAATTAATACGAGTTAACATCTTGTTTTACTTAGGTAATTAAAAAAAAATTTCTAGTGAAAATTATCTAAATTATTATTTAAGGTATATAACACAATATTTACATATGTATCGCTAAATAATTATATTGTTAAGCTTGATTAAATTGATTCTATCAATAGAGATTTTTTACTCACTTTTTTTTTTAATTTCATCACTTAATATTTGATTGATGGTTTTATAATTTGTTTGACTTACTTTTTATAGGTTATCGCAATCTCAAACAAATATCCTAGTATTAGGTTATTGCTTGATTTTATTAACATCTATTTTTATCATCATATGATTAAATAACAAACAATTTTAAAAAAATTATTTAAAATTAAATGGAGACCATGATTTAGATTGAGTATTAAACATATGAATCTGAGTCAATCAAATATGTTACTGTCTTAATATTAAAAACAAACAAGTGAATTTTTTCTTTATTTTTTTATAAAACATTCTTACTACTAAAAAACATGTTAACAACTCTCTCCCTCTCTCTCTCTCTCTCACACACACACACTCCTTGATAAAACTTCTCTTATGCGTTAGTGTGGTCTCCCTATATAATAAATAGTAAATTATTGTGGCAGTATTTGAGAAACATTAATTAAAATTTTTTTTTGCATGACTATCTTTTTTGGATCAAATTCAAGGATAATTGAATAAAATTTGTCGACTGTGAACAAAATAAAAAGACACAAGACCAAAGTAATAAAGGTATCATGAATGGGTGATGACCTCAAAATTCACATAAAAGTTTAATTTAGTCCTCAAACTTTAAATTTATAATCCAAGTTGCGTATTTGACTGGTGAATTCGAATCAATCCACTGTATTACCATTTTAATATTAGAAAATTCTAGAAATCAAACACTCATAAATTTACGTGGTTCGACAACTTACCTATTCCACGGAGCTATTAGTTTGCATTAATCAAACTTAAAAACAATACAAACAACAAAACAAGAAGGAGGAGAAAATTCTTCTTTACTCAACTTAACTCTCTTTAGCTCTCTCTCTCTCTCTCTCTCTCTCTCTCTCTCTCTCTCTCTCTCTCTCTCTCTCTCTCTCTCTCTCTCTCTCTCTCTCTCTCTCTCTCTCTCTCTCTCTCTCTCTCTCTCTCTCTCTCTCTCTCTCTCTCTCTCTCTCTCTCTCTCTCTCTCTCTCTCTCTCTCTCTCTCTCTCTCTCTGTGTGTGTGTGTGTGTTTCTTTTTATTTCATGTATATATCAACTCTCATTAGCACCCTTTATTTACAACTTATATGGAAGACAATCCTCCCCATTTTAGTCAACCGTAGCAACCACTTTCGTCACCATATTTAATGTTCAGCAACCACTCTTAACCTTCACCATACAACTATATTTGACACTACAGCTAATAGCTAGTTTGTGTCTATACATAACAATTTCTCACTCGGACACAAATGGTGTTATATCCATGTTTTAGTTTTGAAGATCAACTAAAGCTTTACACAACTTTAGTTTATCAAAAGTAACTCCTTTGTTAATATGTTAGCTATATTCTTGCTTCCACAAACCTTTTTTAGCACTGGTTGCTCATCGTCAAGCAATTATCGGATAAAGTGATATTTGATCTGAATATGCTTAGTCTTGGAGTGAAATGCTGAATTTTTAGCAAGGAAGATTCCACTTTAAATATCGCTATACAAAGTACCCTTTTCATTTATCTTGCCTATTTCTTTGCCTAATTCTTTTAGGAAACTCTGCAGCTATACTATCTCTTTTGCAGATTTTAAAATTACAGCATATTCAGCTTTTGTTGTTGAAAGAGCAACAATCTTTTATAAGGTAGAACTCTAGGAAACAACAATACCTCCTAGAGTATATACATATCCTGTGGGGCTATTTCTGCTATCAACATTTCTTGTTAGATCAACATCTACAAAACCTTCAAGTTTTAAACCACCAGCTGTGAAACTAAAACAAGTCTTCAAAGAACCTTTTAAGTACCTCATGATCCATTTTACTGCCTCTCAATATTGCTTTGCAGGATTGCTCATATATCAGTTTACAACTCCCACTGTATGGGCAATGTCTAGTCTGGTACATACCATAATATACATTGAAGAACCGATAGCTAAGGCATATGACATCTTATACATGTATCCATATTTAAGTTCAGTTTTTGGTGACTGGTCTTTGATGAGCCTGAAATGATTTCCTATAGGTGTATTTACTAATTGAGCATTATCCATATTAAACTTGTTAAGAACCTTCTTAACATACTTTGTTTGTGAAAGTTTTAGTAAGCCTTTGTCTTTATATCTTATGATTCTCATGCTAAATTTTTGTTTAGCAACTCTCAGATCCTTTACTTCAAACTATTTTAACAACTCTTGTTTCAACTTGTCAATCTCCTCAATGTTGGATTCTATAATCAACATATCATCCACACATAACAGTAGAATAATATAGGAGTTGTCAAAATATTTGATATAGCAACAATGATCAGTTTGACATTTTGTATAACCCCTCTAGTTATTGTACCACTATCTTGAAGTTTGCTTCAAACTGTATAGGCTTTTTTTTAGCTTACAGACTTGGTTCTCCTTTCCTTGTATTGCAAACCCCTCTGGTTGTTGCATATAAATGTTTCCATCTAAATTACCATGAAGAAATGATGTTTTTACATCTACTTGTTCAACATGTAAATTTTCTACAGCTACTATCCCTGTAATAACTTTGATTGTTGTGAGCTTCATAACTGAAGAAAATATCTCAGAGTAGTCAATCTTTTTTTTTTTTAAACCCTTTTACAACAAGTTTTGTCTTAAACCATTTTCTTTCATCATGCTCAGTCTTTACTCTGCAAACCCACTTGTTTTGCAAAGCTTTCTTTCCTTTAAGTAGTGTGGTTAGCTCCTAAGTCTTGTTCTTCAATAAAAAATCTATCTCATCCTTCATTGTTAACTCCCACTTGCTTGAATATTCATCTTGTAATGATTTTTTCTAAGTTTGTGGTTCACTACCATCTGTTAGCAAAATATAATTCAAGAAAAATGTGGACCATTGTAAGGATTTTACAATACTTGAAGACTTGCGAATATAAACAATAGGTTTACATGGCTTTGTATCTTCCTGTGTAATAATGGGTACACATATGATTGAATATTATTGTAAAGGCTCTTGATTTTTATTCTACTTGATAACATCAGGAAACCCTTCTAATTTTATGAATTTAGATTTTTGTGGACTTGTATATAAATCAGTCATATTGTTTCTACACTTGATTTGTCTTTGTACAAGACTTTCTCAATGAAAATTATATTCCTACTTCTAATAATTTTTCTATTTTGATCATCCTAGAATAGAAACCTAAATTCTTAATCTCCATAACTAATGAAGAAATATTTCTTAGATTTGGCATTTAACTTGTTGCGAGCATCAGAATTTATATTCTCAATGAAAATTATATTCCTACTTCTGATAATTTTTCTATTTTGATCATCCTAGAACAGAAACCTAAATTCTTAATCTCCATAGCTAATGAAGAAATATTTCTTAGATTTGACATTTAACTTGTTGCGAGCATCAAAATTTACATAAACATAGAAAACACATCTAAAGACCTTTAGATAAGAGAGTTGTACCTCTTTTCCTCTTCATACTTCATTAGGTAATCTGAACTCCAAAGAAACTAATGGTTCATAGTTTATTAAGTAAACTGCAATATGAATTGTGTTAGCAAGAAATGTTTGAGGTAACCTTGAATGCAACCTCATGCTTATAGCTCAATCATTGATGGTCCTGTTTATCCGTTCAATATTTTTATTCTGTTGTGATGTACCTAGAACGGCCTTTTCCATTATGATATCATTGATAACACAATACTCTTTAAAACCTCCATCAATTTATTCTCCTTCATTATTAGATCTCAAGCATTTCAACTTCAAAACTGATTCAATCTCAATCATAGCTTTTCATTTCTTGAATGTTTCAAACACATCAGATTTATTTTTCAGAAAGTAGACCTATACCTTCATGCTGAAATCATTAATAAAGGTCACATAATACTGAGAACCTCCAAGAGATGCCACTGGAGAATATCCTTATAAATTTGTGTGTACCACTCTAGCTTTCTTGGTCTTAAGGTCTTGCTAACCTTTAAGAAATCAAGCTTCTTCTGTTTTTCAATAATATAACTTTCATAAATGTCTATATCAATATTTTTTAACTCTGGCAGTTTTGTCCTTTGATTGAAGTATCTTCATCCCTTTTTTACTCATATGGTTGAGTCTACAGTGCCATAACTGTACCTGATTTTCTACTTCAGTAGAGGCAATAATATCTGCAAATCTTGTGATCATATACAAGATGCCAATTTTCTTTTCACAAGTTAAAACTATTGCTCGCTTCGATACTTTCCACATACCTCTAGAAAAAAAGATTGAATGACCATTATCGTCAAGTTATCCAACGGAGATCAGTTTCTTCTTCAATCCAGGGACATGTCTTGCATTTTATAAGTTCCATGTAGATCCATTCATTGTCTTGATTTGCACATCTCATATACCCACAATATCCATCGGCCAGATAAACTACACCATGATCTCCAGCAACATAGTTTTATATTATTTTATAGTGTGTTGTATAGTGAAATAAAGCACTAGAATCAAGAATCTAATCATCAATTGGACTTTTTAATATAAGAATCAAAGCATCTTGTACCTTATCAGTGGTAGTGTTCGTATAGTTAGACTTAAGTTTTTTTGATTTTATATAACTCTTTGTGCACTGACCAAGTTTGCCACAATTCCAACATTCAACATGCTTTTTGGGTCCAAACTTGCTCTTACTTTTGTATCTTGCTTTTGATCTACCTCTAGAAAAGCCTCTATTTTATCTTCTTCCTCGAGTGTTGATGTTAAGAGTTAAACCTGAATTTTCTCCAGAGTCTTTTCTATATATTTGTTTAGCCAAAATCAAATCTTGGATGTCATCATATTTTAGTTTGAATTTTTCAACTGAGTTACTCACAGTTGTTTTCATACCTTCCCAATTACTTGGAAGTAAAGCTAGCAAAATCAATGCATGAATCTCATCATTAAACTCAATCTTAACAGATGATAATTAATTTATAATGGTATTAAAGTTGTTGAGATATTGTGTGACAGATGTGTTTTTTATCATTTTTAAGTTGAACAACTTCTTTATCAAGTGCATTTTATTATTTGTTGAGGGCTTTTCATACATTCCAGACAAGGCTTCCATTAGTCTTGTAGTAGATTTTTCTTTTGTAATGTTGTGAGTAACTCTTCTTGATAAGGATAGTCAGATGATGCCCAAAACATGTCTATCAAGAATTAACCATTCTTTTTCTTGCATATTCTCTGATTTGTTCTCTAATAGAGAAAGATAAAGTTTCTTCCTATATAAATAGTCTTCATTTTTATATTTTTCAATATCAAAAATCAGTCCCGTTAAATTTTTCAATTCCAGCAGCATTTATTTCATCTTCCATTTTTGATAATTTTGGAGTTTGAATTTGTTGAATCTGACTTCATAGTTATGTCCAAAACGATTGGAAATGACTCTGAAATCACCCAAATCAAACATTATATGGCTTAGTTCTAATCAATCAATCTTTTAGACAAATAAATGTTGCAGATGAAACTGCATGTCAGGTCAAACAATATCTACACTGCATCAGATAACCAAATAAAAACTTAGTTGTTGATATGGCTTAGATGACGTGTCATCCATGTAAATACGATAGCCCCACAGGTGATGATATGGCTTAGATGCCGTACGACCTTTATGACGTGGCTTGTGATAACGTGTATGATGACTTGATAGGTTGCGTGGCTGCTACCTATGCGAAAACGCTAATGTGGCTACTGACTAGTTGATGCCATAGCAGGTTAACCTGGTTTAGACTAGGGTTGTCATCGTACGACCTTTATGATGTGGCTTGTGATGATGTGTCTGATGACTTGATAGGTTGTATGGTTGTTACCTATACGGAAAAGTTAATGTGGCTGCTGACTAGTTGATGCCATAACGGGTTAACTTGGTTTAGACTAGGGTTGTCAGGTGAAGAAAGAGCGTGTGGTGCGTATGGCGTGTTTGTGTGCATGAGCAGTCTTAATAAAGGCGCGTGTGGGTGCGTGTGTACATGCAACACGTCAGTTATTCACTAGAGTTTCACCATTAGATTTGTTTTGTCTTCCCCTATACGGTGGTATGTTCAAAAACACGTTTTAAGAAGTTTTATTTCTGGGTTTGGAACAAATATTTTTTTTTTTCAAGAACAAACTCTGATACTGGTTATTAGGAAATTCTAGAAATCAAACACTCATAAATTTACGTGGTTTGACATTAGGAAATTCTAGAAATCAAACACTCACAAATTTACGTGGTTTGGCAACTTGCTTACTTCACGGAGCTACTGATTTATATTAATCAAACTTAGAAATAATACAAACAACAAAACAAGGAGGAGGAGAAAATTCTTCTCTACTCAACTTAACTCTCTCTAGCTCATTCTTTGTGTTTCTCTCTATTTCGTGTATATATCAACTCTTATTAGCACCATCTATTTATAGTTGATATGGAAGACAATCCTTCCCATTTTAGTCAATTATAGCAATAACTCCTACCACCATATTTAATGTTCAACAACCACTCTTGACCTTTATCATGCAACCATGTTTCACATGGCAACTAAGAGCGAAATTGTCTCTATACATAATAAAAATAAGTGATTTTTTATTTTTTTTCAAAATCTTTCATTGCTAAAAAGCATAACAACTTTTGTATTTATTTTTTTCAATTTATATTTAGTGATTTCCTTGTTAAAACTCCTCTTATGCATTAGTGTGGTCTACCTAGTAAATTACTAAGGCAAGGATTTAAAAATACTAATGAAATTATTTCATATTAAATAAAAATAATCATCAACTCACAATATATATATATATATACACAACTAATTTTTACATGTTTGTGTGAAATAAATCATTAATTGGACATAAAGCTAAAAGGAAAAATAACCATCTTAGTAATAATATAACAGGAAAAAAAAAAGAAAGGATCTCATATATAACCAAAGTTTTTTTTTTTTCTTCCAGCTGCCAACCTTAATTATACTTAAGTTGTTGCATTAATAAATATTAGGATTGTATCATCACATTGACAAAAATCTAAAAGTTGTGTTCAAAACACTATATATATTTATATTGTTCATCCTCACATTTTACCATGAACTCATTGTTTAAAAAAATTTCAATTTAATCCTCAATTTTATTTTATTTTTGCGTGAATGCATCTTTTTTAGGCCATATTCAAGGGCAGTTAAATCAAGTTTGTCAATTTAGGATAAAATTAAAACATAAAAGACCAAATTAGAAAAGGTTTCATGAATAAGTGATGGTTTAAAAGCTCACATAAAAATTTAATTTAATCCTTAAACTTTTTAAAAATTTACATATTCGGTCCCTCAATATTTTTTTCAAATAATTTTTGGTAAAATAATTTATTTTAGTTATTTTTTAATCCATGGTTGGAGAGAAGAGAAAGAGAGATTGCTAGATTATAACAATAGAAAGAGAGAAATATCATTACACCAATTCAGACCATTAAATTGTTGATCTTTATGTCATATGATTCATTTAATGAAAGAAGTTCAACTTAGATTTTTTATACCTTGAAAATGCATAAAAATACAAATCTAAGTTTGTGAAGATTTTTTATTTCAAGTTTATTTTAAGTTGCAAGATAGTGTTTTGAGGCCCCATATGAATTTATTAAGGTTCTTAAGATGTTTTTTATGATAGTATTTAGTTACTGTCGATGATAGAAAGGATGAAAATAATAGAGACAAATATATATTTGATTGAAAAGACTTACAGAGACATAAAAATAAATATGTATTCTAAAAAAATTTTGGAGTGAATTTATGTACTTTCAAAATAGAAAGTACAAAGGGAATATGTCTTTAGAAACAATATTTTTTTTTATTCATAAAATATCATTATAAAAAAACTTTTCATTCCCAAATTATTAAACTAAGACATATAATAACAAAAATAATTATTATTATTGTTTTAAAACTCAACTCATGAGTGAAATCCAAGTAGAGTCTAGGTTACTGGTTGAGGCCCATGTAACGGGTTGGATTGACTCAAGTCAGCATAAGAATAAAAAATATTATTATGATAATTTTAAAACCTGATTTGAGGTTGATTCATGGTAGACCCAATTCAAGAGTGAGATTGACCATTAACCTAGGTTGACACGAGAACAAAATTAATTATTATCGTAGTTTTAAAATACGACTACAAGGTTCACTCAGGGTAATGCTCAAGTCATGTGTTAAAATGATCAATTTAAGGTGACCCGAGTCAATATAAAATAAAAATGATTGTTATTATAATTTAAAAACTTTATCTAGAAATCAAGATCAAGTCAGTTCTAATTTTATAACTATGATTATTATATTATTAATCTTAAACTTGATATAAATTAAAGTTAAAAAATTAAATGTCAAATTATTTCTTAAAAATATATAAATTTGATAATAATATATATTAAAAATAAAATAATTTTTTTATATTTTATTTTATCTTAGCTGCTATAACCAAACAAGATAGGGATAGTCATTTTATCTTACATATTATTATCAACATAATTATATATTAGTCTCATTTGTTTTCAGTATTTTTATTTTTCTATCTCGAGATAGTAAATAAATGCTACCTAGATGTTTTGAATTAAAAATAAATTTTTATAATAAAAAATATTTAATCTTAATTTTTTAGCTATATTAGTAATTAAAATCTAGACTAATTCATAGTATGTGTTGACTGACCTTTTTCTTAAAAAAATCTTCAAGCAGACCCAATTACATTTAGAAAATGAGTTCACATGTTAGCCCTTCTAAATGGATCAAGCTCAATGCATATGGCCTTTTCCTTTTATTTTTTTTAGATTTTTTTGGGTAGTTTTGACTTATTTAAAAAACGAATAATGTATTTTTATATATGTTTTTTAAAATGATTTTTTTAATTTATATTTAAATTAATACACTTTCTCTTTATTTTATTTATTTATTTATTTTTAAATAATAATTGTTTTTTAAGTATTTTATATGTATTTAATTCTTGAATAAATTTTTATAGTTCATCTATTTTTTATATTTTATATAATTAAAATTTATTTTTAAAAATAAAAAATATGTATCTTTAAATAGTATTTATACTACGTGTAGTTTTGCAATATATATTTTTTCACTTTTACTTTATTTTATGGACATGTTTATTTGTATTATTATTTGATTATATAAAAAATATTAATAAATAAAATTATGAAATACAATGGAATAAATAGATATTAAATATTTTAATATATTTTTCTTCTTTTATTTTTTAAGATAGATATTTAATTATTATTAATTTTTTATTTGTTGATAAAAAATAATTAAATAAAAATATTTTTTAATTTATTTAATTAAATTTCTTGATTTATTTTTTATATTAAAAAAACTTGTAAAAAATGTCTATGTATTTAATTTTTTTTATTGAAAAAATAGCTGCAGGTAGGTAGATACAATCATACAAAAAGTCAATCCCATCACTCTACCGCATCGGTTTGATGAATCTTGAGTTACTTGGAGCACAACTTGATCATGATCCAGCGAGCATGCAAGATTGAATAAGATAATCACCTGATACCAGTGTTACATCATCATCACAGCACAGGTCTCCTCCCATGACCCATCATAGCTAGATAGAGATGGAGATGTGATCATAATGGTCTGCTAAATGTAATTATCACTGGAACAGTAGGGTAAGGCCCACGTGGAAATCCAAAAGACGTGAACAGGTAGATAGGGCTTGTTATTGCTTCAATAACTATGTCAAAGATCTCCTCGCTAGATTTTCTCATCATTTTTGGTTTTGCTTGCATCACCATTTCTTGTAAAGTACGCTGCTAAAAAACCTGGAACTGTGTATTTCACTGTTCTTTTCATAGCGTTACAGTATTACAGCACAACACGCTTGCCTTAAACCTTTAGTTTTTTAGATTCTGAAGAGAAAGTATAAAACTCCCTTACTTCATTTCCTTTGTTGTTTTAAAATAGCTAAAAGAGCAAAGGACTTCCTCTGAAAATTGGTGCTCAGAACCTGCCATGAACAGGAGTTGTAACAGAGAGAATCCAGATATTTTGATTGTGATGATTGCAGAGAAGCAGATAATGAAAGGTGGTGGGGATGGCAAAGAGAGGGAAATAATGGGCCCTCTCAAAAGCCTGCAAGAGAAATGAGTGACACTGCACCAAAGATAAATTTGCTTCCTTTTTCTCTCTCCATGTCCTTCGTTTTTACTCGTGTGGCTCCTCTCTCTCCCAGCTTGAGTCTTATGGGTACATTTCATGGCCCTCAGAAGCTTTTTTTGGCTTTTTGGTATCCTCTTCCTTGTTTTTTAGTGGGTTTTCTGAATCTTTTGTCCTTTATTTTCAACACTCATTCGTGTTTATGAGCTTTTAAATCTTACCGAGGGGAGAAGAATCATGAAATCTTGTTAAGTCAGTCTAAAAATCTAAATCTCAGTTTCTTGGTTTTGGGTTCTTAAAGAAAAAAACTTTACTTTTCTGATCATTTAATGCTTGGACAAGGGTGGGGTTAATGCACGAGCACCTGTTGCCTTTTTGTTTATTACCTAACAGAAGTCACCACTATTTTCTATCTTTTGATCATGAATCATGCTCTTTCATGGAGAAAGAGAAACCAATGATTTCATAGGATGGTTGTGGCTTTTGATTGTAGCTTGTCTTGGGTTCTTTGAGGGAACCTGCATATAGTGTCAACCAGTGTAATAACATTTCACTTTGTCTTGTGAGCATAATAAAATTCTTATGTCTGATTTGGGAAATGCCATGAATCTGCATGAAAATTCTAAACTCTCATTATTTTTTGTCTACTAGGTATGCTGGACAACATTGTATCCACAGGGACTTCTCTTGTTGGGTGATCGCTATTCAGCAAATGACAAGAAGGTTGGTCATTTTCACATGCCTTTTTAGAATTCCAGCACCCCTGCTATATCCATGCATTAGTTCAGGACAAACTTGAACGTTAATTTTGCTCTTCCTTGCTCCTGATCTCAACTGTTTTAGCATGCTTGTGCAGAGTTCTTTAGGTCTTTTTTCTCCTTGCTTTCCTCGGATGCTATTTTGGTGTTCTAAATACAGAATGGTTGGACTTCAGTTACGTTGTCTTTGCATCCTTCTCCCATCTGTGCTTCTACTCGAATAATAGTGCACAAGAGCTTTGGAAGCTTAAGGTACGCACATCTGAAATTTCTCCTATAGCTAACAATTTACAACATCGGGAGAGGTGTCATTTACACAACATTCTTAGATTACACCTCTCATCTCCCTTGTGCTGTTGATTTTGTCCATATCGGTCCCTCCTCTAACTCTTAAAAGGTTGATCCATGCTTTCCTCATGTATAGTTTCGAAGTCATGAGAGCATTTTCACTTGTATACAACTAGGCTAGGCCTATTGTGGGCTGTGGTGACTGCTACCAAACTGCAGACTCAACAGCCCCTAAGTCAGATATCTGAACGAAATTACACATGCAGGTCTTCTTTCACGTGTTTTAATGGCTGGTTGTTGCTTCAGTCAAATTGTAACTCGATATTGAACAAGAGAACAAGGATTTTTTTTTTTCCAGGGAGAATTGACTAGTTGACACCAATGATAATTTAATCGGCTTTAAACATTTTCACCTTGTCTCTATATGTGAATCAGTGAATGGAAGATTTAGAGTGGTCATTGATTTATTTCTATGCATGTGTGGGATGAATAATTTAATTTCATCAAAATTAAAACATGAACCTATGCTGAAATCTTTATGCAATTTCCAATGATCCTAGGGCTACACAATGAGGGATAGCCTCCTACATTACATTGTTATAACACGAGAAATTTGTCACTGGGACTTGGACCTTGCTTCACTTAAGGAAGCTATCGGTAGGTTAAGTCTGATATTCTGGTATGGTTTCCAATGAGGTAAAGAATGCAAAGAAATCTGCAATTTCACACCCAGATATTGCTTGTGTTTCATCATCCATTTTTTTTCTGTATACATATGAACATTGTTTTAATTTCCTCCTTTAATTGTGGTTCTATGGTTTACATTAAGTGTACTCTGACCTTTTCAAATCATTGCAATTTTCCAGTTGAATATTACTTGACACCAGAAATTAAATACTTCATAGAGATTGCCAGCAAAAACAACATAGAATCAGCTACAGTAAGCATGTTAGTGTTCTGTTGTTCGTGATCCTTAGTGAGAAGAGTTCCCCATAAGTGCAAAGAACGCTGTTTTGCAAGTGAAAGTGGCCTAACATACAAGTGAAGTATTCAGCTGATTTTCAAGCTATTTGTGCCTCTTGCCATGTGATTTGATCGATGCACAATATCATGGAGAATGGTTTGTTTGGTGTTCCAATAGATATGGCAGGAAGGAATTCTGTTGCTACAGATCGATCATCACAGAGAACCCCGAACTCACTTGCCCAGTTTGATTCATTCAACCTTAACAACCATAGTCAGACAGTGGTTGGATTTACCATGCTTCCGACATTGCAAGGAGAACCTATCAATGATCTCCATTCAAACATTCACTTGGCCAATCGATCTTCAGTTTTGAACTCAGAGGCATTAGTTACATCTCTTGGAAGGAATGTAGTGGGAGATACCTTACCTGGCTGTTCACGTTCTATTAGTAACACTCCGTTCGATGAGCAATTTGGGGGTGGAACAACAATTTCTAGTTCTTCACTTGCTACCCTTCTAGCCACAAGAAGTGGTCTTCAAGAAAATCCGAACAACTTGGCAATTTCAGGACCATCAAGCTACCCTTTGGAAGTGTCAAGGTCATTTGTTTCAAATGATTGCACCAATGCTTTGAATTCATCATTTGCGTCATCTTTGAATTATGGATGTGGTGAAGTATTTGGTAGTACAAATGGTAAGGAGGATTTTGACAGGTTTCCTGCTCCTGTAGAGCCTGGTGGACGAGCATCTGTAAGAGCAGGATTTCAACCATATTCGTCCTCTGGAAGCCTGCAGCTGAATAGCTGGGTAGAGCCAAATGGTGTGAATGTGAGTGCAGGTGACCCTTTTGCATCTGGTAAACCTACTAACGAGCTCTCTTTAAGTCTTTCCACATCCCAGCCTTCTGTCATAGATAGAAGTATCCCAGATCAATGCTTGGAGATAAGCTGTAATCATTTAACACGCCATTGCTTGAAAGAAACAAGGTCATGCTCTGAACAAACTTCTTCTAGCAGCAAGGAGCTTTCTTTGAGTTGTAATTCTTATAAAGCTGGTCAATTTTCACAAGTATTAGTAGGATCCAGATATCTTCATGTAATACAGGAAATACTTGCTAAAATTGCAAGCTATTCACTAGAGAATGTGGACCAGATAAGCTCTTCTACTGTTTGGTTCAAGACTGGAGCAAGTACACCATTCTTTTCAAGTTACCCTACTGAAGGAGGTATGGTGTCGATGGGTTCTGATGAATCTCCTGGTGTGAATGGTAGATTTGAAGTTCAAATGGATCCAGCACTTCAGAAACGGGCGCTAGAAGCAAAGAGAACACAATTGTTAACCCTACTACAAGTGGTATGTCAATTTAATTATTGGTACCGACTAATTATGAAGCCGTAAAATCTAGTCTAGTTATGAATCATGCTTCTGATTGAAATGGTGATAGTAACTCTTTGCATTTCCATTATAATCCTTGGAGGAGACATGCCATGCAAACAAGTTGCAATTGAAAATTTGCTGAATTCAAGCCTCGTTTTGGGTTGGCCATATATACTTCAAAAATTGCTTGGATTAACGCGTGATTATTCTATTACCACTTGTATGGTTGAAGCTAGCTAGCTTCTCTCTTGTTACAATGTCTGGGTTTGGTGGACATGACATATTTGCATGAGTAACACGCCCTATTTATTGTTTGCCCAGGTTGATGAACGATATAGCCAATGCTTGGATGAAATACACACAGTTATATCAGCATTCCATGCTGCAACTGAGTTGGACCCACAGATTCACACTCGTTTTGCTCTCCAAACAATCTCTTTCTTGTGCAAACGCCTTAGGGATAGGATTGGCAACCAAATCCTAGCAATGGGAGCTCAGTTAGATAGTGGAGACACCATAGAGATAGAAGGATCGTTTGAAAGTTCGTACTTACAGAAGCGATGGACTCTACAGCAGCTGAAGAAAAAAGATCATCCACTGTGGAGACCCCAGAGAGGATTGCCAGAACGATCTGTCTCAGTTCTGCGTGCATGGATGTTTCAGAACTTTCTTCACCCGTGAGCTCTTTTCTCCTAACCTTGTCAAGAGCCTTTTAGTATCGGTAAAATGCATTAGCCAGGTTTGACAACATGCATCAAAAGTGAGTTTTGTTACACGTTCGATTCCTTTCAGGTACCCTAAAGATGCAGAAAAGCATTTGCTAGCAGTAAAAAGTGGACTAACAAGAAGCCAGGTACATAAAGATTATACAGTCGGCTTGAATATTTCAAGAATCTTAAGGACATGCTGATAACTTGCGTTTTAATCACTTGATACTATTAAATAGATTTTTTTGCCAAGTTCTCATGTTTTCCTTTACTAAATTCCGGAAATGAACAGGTATCCAATTGGTTTATAAATGCTCGTGTTCGTCTATGGAAACCGCTGATAGAGGAAATGTATGCTGAGATGAACAGAAGAAAGGTGCACCAAATGGAGGAGGGAACCTACAGCAATCACAAAGACCAGAGTAGCATCAGCAATCCAAGATTTAATGTGAATTAGAGAGTCGGAAGTAAAAATTAGACATGGTAATGGCATAAGGAACCACTTGTTAATTACATTATTTAATATATGAAAAAAAGAAAGACATCCACAGCTGGATATGATAGTATATAAATGTTCCACAAAGTTTTCGGGTTCACAATTTAATCATGTATTGTTAGTATTAGTCCTCCATTAGCCTGGATAATTAAGTGGAATAATTTTGTATGCGTTGGACATGCCATGCCCAACCCTTTTATTGCCGAACAGATTATATGCAGTCTTCATTTAACTTATGCCCACATGATTAACTATGAGTGTGTGTGTGTGTGTGTGTGGCGTGAAGAATCATGTTTGTGTTTTCTCAACTAGTTCCATTCATTTTTACGCGGTAGTTTATCAAAATTATGCCACAATCGTTATTTAATACTACACATGATCAAGAACCGCAAATCTGTCTACGATGTCTGTACAGCACAATCGTGTATAATTTGTGATATAATTGTAAACTGATTATGCTGACCTTATGAATGGACATTCTGCGTTTACCATTATATCAGCTGTCTTGAATTCGTACTGGGATATGAGCTTATCTGAGCCAGCATCTGCTGGATGTTGTTTTACTTGGACACTTCCAAGGAATACCCTGTAAAGTTTGTCTCCTTCGCAAAAAGGAATGAAGACTCAATTCTGTTACCTAAAGATAACAGATTCTAGTCTTGTAATAGCTGTCGTATCTTTGTTCCTTCAACAATTGAAGCACGTACCTGGGAAGGGAAATGATAAAAGCTTTTCTCATTCAATGTGTGCAGTGCAGTGTATTGAATGAACAAAATTACATGTGTTGGTGAAGCAAATGGGGCTGACGAAAAGAGGGATGATATTGCATGGACGATTGATTACTCTTTTATAATTAGGTGGAGCTTTATGGATTTTAAATTTTAATTGCTCTCGGCAAAAGAAGTAATTGCGAAAATTTTGATTATTTACCATCTATATTTTAGAGCTTTCAAACCCCAGGCTGGCAAGGAAGAAGATGCGTGAGGTTTGATAGCTATTGTGTAGGTCAGTTTTTGAAGGGGACAAGAGATGATGTCGATTCAAAAACCAATGGACTATCCTTATAACCTTAAAAGAAAAGGTAGAACATGCATGTTAGGCCTTTAAACCGTATTAATTATCACTAATCTTAACCTAGAAAAACCATGACCAAACTCAGATAGTGAACTCGTGGACGTCCATTAGGAGTTCAACTTTTAACAAAAACACTAGCACTCCACTGCATACGCGCCATGTCTTTGTAGTGCATGCAAAGTTGTCAGCAATTTCTGGACACGCCGGCCCTAAAAGAACCCGCCTTGCCAGTTGCCACGCCACTCTCTGTCAATACTCAATAGATCAGAAACTGGGAGTTGGAGGAGTGGCAATGGCAAA
This sequence comes from Populus euphratica, assembly GCF_000495115.2. NCBI lineage: Eukaryota > Viridiplantae > Streptophyta > Magnoliopsida > Malpighiales > Salicaceae > Populus > Populus euphratica. The sequence continues at coordinate 1,582,227 of NW_011499853.1, forward strand.
AGTGGTGGTGGTTTTCGACTTTGACAAGACCATTATTGACTGTGATAGTGATAATTGGGTCGTAGAAGAAGGTTTTGATGACTTGTTCGCTCAGCTCCTTCCCTACTTTGCCTTGGAACCATTTCATGGTTCTTAAATATGTATCACTGATTTACATTAGTTTATCACACATTATTACTGTCAATGTTGTTTGTAATTTGCAATGACCTCTTTACAAACGGGGTTCATAACACCCTTGATTCTTTGATATATATAGTACTAGGAGAATGATTTCCTGTTTGTTTTCCAACGAAAAAACAAATAAATGTTGCTGCTTTTTGTCTCGCTATATATAATTTTTATTATTATTATTGGTTCTGGAACATTAGAGGGATTGACTATTTAGTTCTAAAATTCGTTTTTCTTTGTAAATATCAGAGACTGACATGCAGCTAGTATTTTTCAGGATAAGATAATGATGGAGCTTCACTCCCGGGGGAAGACAATACAGGATATTGCTGGGTGTTTGAAAAAAGTCCCAGGATTATCTCAGCAATTAAATCAGCCCGTGCTTGTGGGTACTGTAACACAACTGTTTATTCTTCTTCTTCTTCTTCTTCTTCTTCTTCTTTGGTCCAGAAGAAGGCTCAAGTCAATGGGATTTAGGCGAGTCCTTCCTCGGTCCCTAAACTCCCATCCCACCCCTTCCATGGTTTTGGTTTGAAACTGAGACTTCCTAGTGGAATGATATTCTTCACAGCTAGGTGTCGCCTTTGAGACATGCCTCAACTGCTATTTTCAGTGATACACATAACCATGTTAGGATAAATTGCACAATTGGTCTTTCAGGTTAAGAGTTGATACCAAGACTGTCCCATATTCTGATTTTGCCAGTTTATGTCCTAGGGGTTCGAGTATATGATGTATCAGCTCACAAATTATTAATGCTGTACAGAAAAGAAAAAAACATTGCATGCATGGATTTCTCAGGTGTGATTTAGCGATTCGAATGACTTCTTTATAGAGACATTCTTGATGGATTGCTTCTCTGAGATCAACGCGAACCCAAGCTATGTTGATGCAGAAAGAAGGCTTAGAATCTTACAATGCTAACAAGTCATCTTCTCATATGCACATCATTTGCCCTCCCAGTATGTGGAAGGCAAGTACATTAGTTCTCACTCTAATGGCGTTTTTAATCCCTACTAAAAGAAATTCTAATTTCTTCTGTGCATGAGCGCGGTAGCTCGTGTGCTTGAAAAATAACTCTTCAGGATGATCATGAATTTAGATGATGAAAAAACTAGCTAGGGGATTTTCAGCAAACAAGGCTGGAATAAAGAATTAAGGATATTTTGGCTTTACTAAAAGCTACTTTCTCAACAGGGTCTGGTGATGTGAAGGATCCTAGCTTCTGTTTTGGCTGAGGGAGAAAAACGGCTCATCTATGTTGATCCTGATTTATGCGCAGCTTTGACACTTGAAGAAATAAATGTGTTGATGCCAAGGAAGAATTTTCCACTCTGGGAACTCATTTGCAACAACAAAATTCTTGTCAAGACAGATATTCAGGAATGGAGTGATTGGGAGGAGCTTGAGACTAGGTTGCTTAATTTAACGAATAGCATCTTTATTGAAGAGCAATGCAGCGCGAGACCAGATCAATTGGTTCCAGTTGATTGTCAGTTTCAAACAAGTTCAATTTGTATTATTCAAATAATCATGTTTCATAAGATTTGTTAGAATTATAGAATTATTGAACGAGGAATGGGAAGTGGATAAAGAAAACAGAAATCCCACTTTAGGCACATTCATTATCCCTTATCCCAATGCCGCACACAATAACCACAATCGTCAAGATGAAAAGAACAGCTCTCTTCTACTAATTATCCAACCGGAACGAGATTGGAAAATAAATAAGAAGACATAAAAACATGAATTAATGATCCTAGATTTCCAACTGTTGTAATAGGAAGAGTATTACCATTAAAGATATGAATATGCTGTTTATCATCATGATTATGAACATCATGTAAAGTTGACGGACTGTCGGTCATGTGATTGGAAGTTGTATGGTCATTTAACCAAGAAGTAAGAAGATGTTTCTTACCTCGAAGACCATAAGTAGAAAGGGTAAAAATAATCATCTGTTAAACCTGCCCAAGAGTAATGTTGGAAGAACCCAAAGCAACAAGTTGTATAGATGTGGGCATAAAAATGGATTGGATAATAGTTTGAAAAGCAAAAACGTATTGATTTTGAGGGTAGACACAGCAATCCCTAATTATAATTATACGACCTTTCTTCTTGCAATAATTGCAAAATTTCTTCTTGTAATATTTTGCAATGTGTCCAGTTTTATATTGTGATGCAGATCTAGATCATTATCTACCTTAAGCAATAGGCTATATTAACCATCTTAAAATTACTGGCAGCATAATTGCATTGTTCGCGATGTAAGCAGTATTACATAAAAAATTAATTTTTTTATATAATTTAAATTATTTTAATACGTTAATCTTAAAAATAATTTTTAAAAAATAAAAAAATATATTATTTTAATACATTTTAATATAAAAAATATTTTAAAAAATAACAGTAATTACAGTCCAGACAAGCAAAACAAGCAATGACGTGAAACGTTCTTCTTCACAGAAAAGCTCACCCAGTCAAACCTTCAAAAATGAGACAGGTTGGCTCTTAGAGAGTATCATTTGTAATGTTGCTAAAGCTTATTTGAAATCTAAGAATGCACCGACCTATAATAATCATTCCATAAATTAATAAAATTGGGATAAAATTGCTCAATAGAGAGATTCACCTGGCAATAGTTTTCAATTTATAATTCTAATAAAAACTTTGGGGCGTAAGTATCTTGATAATAAATTCTCCAAAGGTAATCCCTCATCATCTTAGCAGTAGTGAACTATGAGATACAGTGGAGTTGAGTGGCCAGGAAGCAATTATGGCAACCTTACTTTCCTAAGAACTAATTTCCTTGGGATCAGTGGGAGTCATAGACATCCAGAATTGGAATTCCCAACTAGTATAATTCTTGCCAATAATAGAATTTTCTCCTGACATGAGAACCACAAAAAAGTGACAAGAAAAGAAACATCACCACAGGTAAAGGACCTGTCAATAGCCACCAAGCTAGAGATGGTTGAGAACTCCATACTAGATAACCACCGCACCACGGAGAAACAAAGAGACATTTAAAAACTCCACAGCCAAAAAATAAACCTCCAAGTCAGAGAACCTCTTCTGTCAATACTCAGAAAAAAATACCATAGTCTTGTTTTCTACCGTTACCCACATAAAAGTACCAGAAAAGAAAAGGGAACCAGAAAAAATTCAAACAAGCCAAGATAATATTATAAAGAGAATTTGAGGCTGTAATATCATGTCAAACACAAGATTTAGGTGTGAATACTCTCTTTATGAGAATTGCTTTCTTTACATGGAGACTGGAGCACACGTTACAAGGCTAAAAATCAGCCATTATATCGGATTATACAAGATAAGAATAAAGTCTATCAATTATATATAGCTATCCTAAATAAGATAACAGGTATTAAGCCATCAATTTTGCGACTGATTTTCTTAGAAATGACTTTGCTAATGACAAGTTTATCATCATTGAGAATCAGAAAATGACAAAAGAACACTTGAAGCCTTGAACCACACATAGCACCCTCAACCACCCCGCTTTCATGAGTGGTAGGAGAGCCCTACCATCCTGGACATTTCATGGCGGGTTGTGATTTCATTTTTTATGCCAAAACGCAACCAATCAAGATACATGTTGTTCATGAAACTTCTCCAGCTTGGCCAGTCAAGAATAATACCTAATGCCAGAGGAATATCCTGCTATTATATCTAACAATATTGACGCTCCATTTGGCTACAGTTAACCACTCATTATACTTTTTAAGTGCCAGCTCGGCTCTAAACACTGCATTTGGCTCTCATGTAAAGAAGATAGTTCAGAAGAAATCCAAACCAAACTCAACACCACTGGTTCTCAGGTCTTGTCGCAGTTATGAGGTTGAAGGAAATATAAAAATTCCAAAAAGGTTCCCATCATTCAATACCATCTGTAATAGGAAAGGGACTTTCCACTAGCCACAGCATCAGCAAACTTAAATTACAAAAAAAAAAAAAAAATTAAAAACCTGCCAAAAAGCTCTCTCTCTTACCTTATTAAGAAAGACAGCTGAATTGACATGGAACCCAACAAGAAGAAATATGTATACTTCAAAACCTGTGAAAATGCGAGTTCAACGCCCAACCTTTATTGTCGCTATCATTATTCGCTTATCAGTGTTAAAAAAAAATTATTTCAAGGATTTACAACTGAACCCCCTCCTCTCAACCTCAACTAGTTTATGATACAAATAAAAGAATGGCAACATCTGCTTCTTTCTAAATATTTTTCCCTTGTATCTTTCCTCTTGACTTCTATCTACATTCTTCTAGCAATCCTCCAACATTTATAATCCCAACCAATCAAAGAAATTAAAAACTCCTCCAATAAATAGATTACAAAAAGCATTCTCCCCTTCCCCTGCCATTCATATCCTTTTAAACTTCTAGAGACATGCGTGTTTTTATTGGTTTTAACTTCAAACCCATGCTTTCCGGCGATAGAAGCTCTGGCGAGATGCAAATTGGACTCAGAGGACTTCTTGGACTAACACTCAACTTAGGTGGCCTGTACATACCGTATCCCATGAGAAAGTATTCCAGTGGTATTAACATGGCATGGGGCTGCTCCTCTGTCACCATTGACCCACATGCCTGAACCTGAAGGGAATAGTTTCAATAAATAAAACGTGATTCCAGAGTCCCGGGTACACACACAAACCAAATTTTAAAAGTAATGGAAAAAGACCTGTAATGCATACCTCAACTAAGGCACTACATCTTCTGTCAAGTTTTGAGTTCATGTCAAGAGCCTCAAAGTGAAACGGAGAGTTCTCACCAACATATATTAGTGAGCGACAACGTAGTTTTCTCAATCCATCACTAATGTCTTGTCTCCTGCAAGAAACCAGTGAATAACGAACTTAAGTTAACATTGCATAGCACGAGTTTGGCATAGTTGCTGCATAACATGTGCCACCTATCTAAGGGCATGATGAACACAAAACAGTGCCCCATGGCATAAAATACAATACTCAACAAACGCAGAGGGCTTCTATGATTTAAGCTTGTTAGATGGGTGCAAATGCAAGAAAAACTAAAAGGAGAACAGGCATTACTCATTCATTGCTTCAAGAAAACGCCACACATTTAAACCCTGCCTCTCATCCAGCAACTGCCAAAAGAAAAACACACGCGATCAAGTGTGAGTATATGTTCTCGACTGCCAATAATCAGTTGATTTCAAGTTCTGGTTTTATAAATGGAATCAGAAAATGAATAAACAAATGGATAGGCAAGGCTGATGACTAACTCTTCTGCAGGCCTGGACTACATCTGATTCTGGTACTTGAGCACTACCACGAGCTTCCTGCTACATTGTTTAGAATCAAATCATCAGAACAAACCAATTGCAGATAGACTTATTTACGTACTAGAAGCACAAAAGTACCTTGCTGAAATACCGCTTAAGCAATAATTCCTTCACCACTCCACACATGCCATAATAGTATAGTAAATTAGACAAGACCTGCAAGTAATTTAAGAACACATGTAAGAATAAGAATGAGAATAGGATAACTTGACTGACAGCAGATCACAAAAAGAACTGTTACAAGAATAAGAAACCTTGTTATACAGCCATTCTGTCCAAGAGGGTGCATTGCATAGAGGGGAAATAAGTATCAAGCCAAGAACACGTTGTCTATATTTCATCTGTGGCCGAAGAAAAATAAAAACACCAGTAAATCCCAGGTCAAAACAGAACTTGGAATCATTAAGTAGAAAATCATGTGAACCATGCCAAGGATGAAATCATACAGCAAATAAGGTAAGAATGTAAGCTCCAGCAGTAACCCCCATACACATCACTGCATCAAGTCTGAAAAAGAAAAGAAACGTGACAGAACAAAAAAGGCCCATCAGATTATTCTCCACCATAAACTAAATAAAGAAACAACAATGTCCATGATATACAAAAGGAGACAGTCGAGGCCTTCTGAGCATGCAGTGCTATGCCTGGATAGGCCATCTAAAGAAAATTTTAAGCATGTCTAACGGCATGTGCTTACCCAAAATAGTTGAGAACATCAGCAATTTGGTCTGCCAAGTCATCAACAGAAAGCAAAGGGTCATCGGGACTAATCGTGGCAGCTCCCAACTGCAATAACTCTTGAAGAAAGTTCCACATAAGAAACACAGGGAAAGCATAGCATTCCACATAACCACAAATTAAAGCAGTGTGGGCATGCAGCACGTTCAGAACCGAGATATGCAATCAGTGGTCAAGCTACAAACCTCATGCCCAGGAGGACTGATGTGATATATGCAAAAGTTGTGAAGGAGCAACGAGCATGCTTCAGGACAAAAGAACAATCCTTGAAAACAAGAAATATCTGCTTGCAGGGTGCATAGAAAGAAGTTTAAGTTAGAGCATGGCTGAAACTTGGTAGCGTGTCTCCAAAAAAAAAAAAAAACTCAGTAAAGTCTACGGTATTTTCAGAATCATGCACTGATAGAACTAATAAAAATAATAAACCACCTCCATCTTCAGTTCCTAATCCACAATATGTGAATTTTCATTCAAGTTGCATCTGTGAGCTTAGAAGCAAATATTCTAATGAGACATGGACATAAATCTCTATAAGTTCCCACATTACTGGACAACTTGATCTATTTCTCCACATGTATTTTTCAAAACAAAAGCTACTTCGACATATGTCAAATGCCAGTTAATGAAAACTTGAGAAGTTGAATGCGAAAAAAAGCAATGCAAAGTCACATATGCATAAAAACCAAATATCTATAACCAGCATGACAGACGTAAAAATTGAAATGAAATATACAATCGCAGTTTACTTACGATTTAGAGCTAAATCAGGATAAGTAACAAGAGCGGGCTTGTCTTGGTCTCCATATACAGAAACCGACACATAACCACAGCAAGTTTCAACAACATACTCCTGCAAAGTTGAAATTCAGTCAACAAAACACTCAAAAATAAACAAACAAACCACTACCTTCATAATTACAGGGTCATCGAATTTGGTAACAATATCAATGCATAAACCAACCAAAACACTTTTCTAAACAGATACAAAGCATTCAAAAGGTAAACCTTTGATGAAAAAAGGACCACTTCCTTTTACCTCTCACTTGCTCCACAAAAAAAAGCAAGTTTTAGGCATGCCCAAGTTAAGTATATTCTACAAGCAGATGGAAACTTCCATGTGCATCACTTCTTTTTCAAAAACAATCCTTAACTAATTTGCCCATTCGGTATACAATCATTACTCAATTAACGAAATGCAGGTCTTCACATAATAAACCATATCATTTATTAATACAAGAATCAAACAACAAAAACATTTATTTATTGTTTAATGTTTACCAAACCTAGAACCCAAAAACAGAAACGGAAATGGAAATCTTCAAGAATTAATTAATTTCCACATCATTCAAAAGAAACCAGAAAAAGAATACGGAAAGAAAACCTTGCCAGGATTCCTTTCCTTATCCCACATTTTCTCAGAAACCAAACAAGTTTCAAGAAATCAAAATTATCAATATATATATATATATATATAAATGTGAATGTACCTTTCCACTAAGAGAAGGAGTCTCCATATCAATGGAGACTGAGTCACTTGAATCTCCCATTTCTTGATATTTCCCTCGTTTTCTTCTCTCCCTCTGTGTTTTTTTTTTTTTCCCCTTCCTTCTTCTCTTAATTTGAGGGTGCGGGGGGCTTGTCTTCCCTGCTTTTTATATCAATTATTTTTCCTTCTGTCAATCATTTATTCATTTTCTCTTTCTTTGAAAAAATAAAAATAAATGAAAGAGTTAACTCGAGAGCGAGTCACCGACGCTCGCAGAGAACTCACGAGAGGCCCGTATCTAACTTAAGCTCTGGTTAATTTTAACCTGGGTTGGAGACCGACAGTTTCCTAAAATTACTATTTTGTCCCCCTTTTCAATGGACATGAGCTGCCACTTCTAAGGATTTTTTTATTTTATTTTATTTATTTTTTGGGGCTCTTTTAAATACGGTTGATTATTGACTTTTGACTAATTAATTACGAGTGTTTGGGTAATTGTGGGGCATAGAACCGCTTGATCAATAATTCCAACCCTTGATGTAGGTTCTTCGAGCATGGTGTTGTGTTGCAGATTTCTACTTTCTACTATGATTAGTTAGTGCGTGGATAGTAATATGGAGCAGGTTAATTTTTAAAAATATATTTTTATATTTTTAAATTTTAACAAATTAAAATATATAAAAAAAACATTAATATAATATTTTTTAAATAAAAAATATTTTAAAAAATAAAAATCATTCAGTGTCAAGCGGGCACTAACTTGCTACAACGAGTTTATACCAAAAAATAAAAATTTTACACAAAACAAAATTTGAATGTTTCATGAATGATTTTACAAAAGAAAATAATTATAATAATAATAAATAATTTTATTATAATTAAAAAACAATAAATGATATCCTAATTTTTATTTTATGAGTTTCATTTTATTTATTCATCTAAATCCATAAAATATACTTTTAAAAAAGTGAATATGTTTTTATGACTTCTTATTATGTATGAATTTTATTAATTAAATTCTTCTTGAAACATTTCCTTTACTCGGTTCACGATATTCGTTTGAATTTATTGGTTTTTCTTGTATAAATACTTTCTTTTTTCTCGCTATAGCTTGATTTTTTTTTCAAGCTACATTCATTATCTTAGTTTTATATGGACGGCAGCCTCTTGTTTCTATTGTTTCTTACACTACTACACGCACACTGTATGTGACCTGGCGAGCCAGAAAAAAAAAATCTTGGCAATAAAATAAATTAAAAAGAGAGAGGGAGAGAGAGAAAAATTGACATTCAAGTCATAGAAATGAATTTATTTTATCCCACAATATCTTATACATTAAATAGTGATTATAAAAAAAATATTAATTTTTTCAAAAAAAACAACAAAGACACATTTCACTCTAACAAAAAACAACACAAAGACAAAAAAAATAACTTAAATAAATTTGAGCATGTTTACTAGCATGTAACCATGCATAAAACCATGATAATTTTTAAATAAACTTGAGAAAATAATAGAATACAAGGCGTTAAAAAATAAAAATAAATAAATATCACTCAAGTTAATTTTTTGAACTTATCACCTTGATTACGAGCCCGACACAAATCTACTGGCGATAACCACGACTCTTAATTTGACATTTCACTCTAACAAAAAACAACACAAGGACAAAAAAAATATCTAAGGAGAAAAAATAACTTAAATAAATTTGAGCATGTTTACTAGCGTGTAACCATGCATAAAACCATGATAATTTTTAAATAAACTTGAGAAAATAATAGAATACAAGGCGTTAAAAAATAAAAATAAATAAATATCACTCAAGTTAATTTTTTGAACTTATCACCTTGATTACGAGCCCGACACAAATTTACTGGCGATAACCACGACTCTCAATTCGTAATCACGACTCTCAATTCGTAATCAGTGCAATATTAGAGGATAAAACTTAAAAAAGAGTTAGTTTGACAAAAATCCCTTAAAAAAATAGTAATATAAAAGAATAAAGTTTAAATGATAAACATAAAAAGGTGGGAAAAACATTGATTGATTTAGGTGTGAAACTAGAAAAAAAAACATTTAACAAGAGAAATCAATTTAAAATTATAAAGTTAAAACAAAGAAGATAAAATTTGAAATCAAAGAAAAAATAACATTTTAATGTTAGAAAATGAAAATAAAAAATAATAATAAAAGCACAAAAAAATAATATAAAAAATGAGAACTAAATGCCAAACAAAGAACTAAAGGGGTAAATAACATTTATTGATTAAAGGGTGAAAGTGAATATAAAAAAATCAAATATTTTACAAAAAAACACAGAATAAAAACTCAATATTAAAATAAAGATGATTAATTATGAAATCAAGATAAAGACAAAATAAGAGGAAAATTAAATTTTTAATATTAGAAAATGAAATTGAAATTTTTTTTTTGATAAAATGCCTCAAAATAATAATAAAAATGTTATATAAGAGAATGATGACCAGATGATAAATAAAAAAAATAAAGATAAAATAAAACTAATTAATTAAATGATAAAATTAAAAAAAATCAAACACTTGACAAAAGAAATCAAAACAAAAACTAAAAAAAAAGGATCAAACAGGAACCAAGAAAAAATAAGAGAAAAGGTAACATTTTAATCAAGGATTGGTTAAAAAAATTAAAGTTTATAAAAAAATCAAGACAAAAATCATACAATAGAAAAGAGGATGAAATAAGAGGGAAAAAATGGATTTTCTAACCAGAAAACATGTTTTTCAAGGTAAAGAGATAGAAAAAAAAATAAAAAAATATTATCAAGGTCAAACCACTACCTAAATCACCACATATGTCATCTCATTTAGAAAAAGATGTTGTGATCTTTCTAATATCATCGTGGATGGAGAATTTTTCACTACTTAAATCCCTCTACATATACTACTTGAAGCATATAAGGTGGTCTAATATGCTGATACATGAAAAGAATATGATAACAAATTTTATTTTTAATTTTTTTTTAAAAAAATATTAAATTACCTCTATCTTAATCTAGTAACTATAAAAAAAAATTGAAAGAAAAAGATGAATAATCCTAGTACCCTAAGAAAAACATATTTGTTTAAAGGGCAACAAAATAAATTTAATGGGTTTTTTTGTTAAGGGCAACAAAAGATAAATTTACCCCTGCATCAAAGCAATTTCTTTTATATTTCAAGGGCATTCAAGTCATTACATTACACAATTAAAAATAGAAAAAAACATCCTAAACCCTAATCAAAACAATAATGAGTGATTGGTCCATGTAACATCACTATTGTACCTTGAGACCACGTGGAATGAGTTTTTATATATATATAATAAAAGCAGAATAGTAATTACATTATTTCCATCCATAATGCACTGACTATGCGTGCACAGTAATTTCTCGATTTATTTATTTATTTATTTTTAATGAAAGTGTAATAAAACAGGGAGAGATTTTGGGGGACTTTTGAGATGCAAAGTCGCTCTTTCAACCACAGGATCATGTAGTTGAGACATCATCGTGTGGTTAGATTGAAGTGGGAGCCAAAAAATTGCATGCAAAATCATATGAGCAAGAATGTCACTCTCCATTTGAGTTGGTATCTGTCATTGGCATTCACCAGACAGTAACCCACAAAGTCCCTCTAGATGCTGCTGCTTCCGTGTCCCTGTAAAGGACAATTCAGTATTGTCGTTAACCTTTTTTTTTTTTTTAAGAGAGAAGAAAAAATTATTCGGCTTACTAAACTGTTTTAGGTTTTCGAGTTGGAAAAAAAAATATAATATTAATTTTATACAGTTTTAATCAAGTATATATATTTTTAATTGTAATTAAAATTGTTTTTCTTAAATCTATCCTTTTTTTTCAAGCTGCAAAAACAAAAGTTATAACAATGCTAGACACCCACCAAAAACGACCTCTAGATAAAAAAATAAAATAAAAAATTAGGGTTTCAGCAAAAATTGCCGTTTTAACACACACTGAAAGGAATATATTTGGTTCAAAGAAGCCTATTTTCACTTGTAGATACGGGGTCGCCATCGTTTTCACTGTCATTTGTAAATTACTTGATTTTGACTCTCGAAACTTTTCACATGGTCATGGATGTTTTTCCTTTTTTCTTTTTTGGGTCCCTTAATTCTGGAATCTTCTTTTGCTAAAGTTCATGTGCATCGCCTCGTGAAGTATATGTGCTTTTCTTTTCTTCTTTGTTTTCTTTATTTTCCAACCAATCAATAATTAAATAATTGGTATTATGTTATTATTTAACATATATTTCTCATATTTAATTGAAATTATTGGCAAGTCTTTACTTGATGGTTTGCATAATCCCTCCAAAAAAGAAAATAAAGTACAGTTGTTTGGCAGCATTCGTAACTTATGGTGCACTCTTACCCCAATTTTTTAATTTTTTTTTTAATCTTTGACCAGATCCAGGAATGTGTTCTCTAAATCACATCATTAACACGCCAACATATATATATATATATAGTATTCATAATTAGTTATATTTTTGTAATCATAAGGCAATAGATTGCTCCTTTTCTTTTCGATTTTTCATCCTAATAAGTTTAAATATAGTAATTATATTGATTAGCATCGAAACCCTTTTATGCTTCGACCATTTGTATAAAGATTAGAGAATTTATTTAAGAATTTTACTTATTATAGCTTAACTTGAGACTTAATTACACCCCCATTCTTTGCAGGATTTAAAACAAGGTAAGATAGCAAAAGGAAATTCACTTGGAAAACATTTTGATCTTTCGTTTAGTTTTGTGTACGTGGTGAAACGTACACTTGTCTTTGGCCACCAAATTCAGGTGGGGGTTGTAGGACGTAGTTATAATTCACAGCACCGACAATTCATTGCCTCAATTCAAATTCGAGTAGCCTTTAGTGCAATATTACAAGTTGTTTTTTAATGGGTTTTAATAAAAAAAATTTTTAAAAAGAAGTAATGTTTGCCAAACCGTGTTCACAAGCGCTATCTATAAATGATTGGGTCCGATTTTTATAGAATTTATGGCTCTAAATTATAGAGGGCCATCGGTGGTGCGGTCATCCTTTCCTTTGAAAGCATTGTACACTAAACAAATTGCTAAAGAGACTTATAAAGATGGATTGCTGAAGGGGAAAGTTTCTTTCTTTATCGCTAATTCTTTGACTGTTGTTCTCAATCATTATTGTTTCACTAACCCTTTAATCTAAAAGCCAAAACACACCTGTCGGTGACATGATTTTCATTCCAAGAACAGTGCAGAAACTTTCACAGAAGACTAAGCGAGCTTATGTGGCATGTCCAAGTAGGCAAAAAGGCTTGATTTGGCGAGGCTTTTCATGATTGTTTAGGGCTCTCGTGTGTCTCACGTTGAAGTTATTACCATCACAGGGGCGATGTTGCTTTTGGTACAGGTGTTTAGCCATGTAATGCCCGCCTAGCTCTACAAATAGCGTATAAAAATATGATTTTTTGTAATAGTTTATAGTGTATAGCAGGACTTGCTTGCCACGATGCTTCTTTATTGGAGATTGTTTAGCTTATAAACGAAAATACATGGAGATCATGATATCGTCATTATTCGTGGAGGAAAATCACGGTGGACCCACCCGTGTCATTGACTCGCGGGAGCTTACAGCATATATTACACGTGACACAGAGTTAGTATTCACGCTTGGAGAAAAGTGCCTTCGAAATGAAAATCCGGCTGGTATGGCTCCTCATTTTCCCTTTTATTTATTTATTTATTCAAAATAAATGGACCCAGAACTTAATTGCATATGGCTGGATGTGGCTAGATCAGAAAGTCAGAGAATCGAACCTGGCCAATATTGTCGGCAGAGTATCTGGTCCCTCCTCACAGCTGGATCAGTGGAACGTCAAGCGCTGCTAAGATTGTACTAGTTATGACGCAAGAGGCCCAAACCAAAATGGATGGCAGCTCGGAGCCCATGTGGTTTTCGGTGCCTTAATGTTGATATGGGCCTCACAAACTTGCTTATGGGCTAGTAGGATCTTTCCTAAAATGAATGGACTTTTCTGGATTCTGTAACTTCGAACACTGAAAATTTAAGGGCAGTGTTATGGGAATCAAAAGAATAATCGTTCATTCGTTAATTATTTTTTTTCCCATGCGGAAACCAAAGAAAAAGGGAATTTCAAGGGAGAAAAATATCTAGAAATACAAGATAACCATGAATGACTACCGTCATGTGAGCATACACCATTACCAGGCTTATATATTGCTTAGCAGACTTCAATTCCAGTTTCAATGTTTGCAAGAAGATCGTATCCTAGCATATATACTTTTATGAGCATCTATTGATACATGGAGGCATAAATCTAAAACCCGCAGATCAATTTAATGCAGAAATTTTGGCCTCTGAGCGTCCATCAGCAGGAGGAAAAGATAGCACAATCCAAGAGCTGCAAGTCATGCCGCAAAGACAAAATTTCTCATTCCATCATCTACTCGCAAAGAACTGCCCCCAAAATGCAATTACAAGCTGTGGTTAGCCTGTCCACTGTTCTCAGTTGCTGCCTCAGTCAAGCTTATTGCTCCATAGACACTGCATTTTCAACAGACAAAGGATTGTATACCTCACTCCCATTGCAAAAACCACCACCATCACACAATGGCCAAACCTTCTCCTCCTTTGTTAACTTGTCACCAAGCTGACATTTGAAAAACTTAACTCGTTTATCCCCTTCATCATTTCTTCCTTCTTTGCGTTTTCTTATACCATCAGTTTCTGTCAATCTCATCAATCCAGGAGCGCCAAGGAGCATAGTGTCCGCAGAATCAACCATCTCTAGATCACCATCTACTTTAGCTTCAGCTTTAACCTCCTTAACAGGGTAAAAAAAGTGATTTTCATTCAAATTCTTGCCACCTGACTTATCAACCAAAAGCTCACACTCTGTTCTTGATTTACAAATAATGGCCTTTGCATATATCTTGGAGATGCCACTATCGAACACCCTTGAACCTTCATCCTCAACAACAAGTAGCCACTCTGGAAATTAGTAAACTCAAAAAATTAGAGAATTTAATAAAAATGTCGTAAAGCATCTTGAAATAGAAAAGAACTGCAAAGCCGACAGCCCCTTTCTAAGTAGCTCCTACCAAAATTTTCCAGTTAGCAATGACAGTGGGACACGTTTCAGAACAGAAGGCGCTCACAGTGTACCAAGAAGGACAGCTGATCAAGAAATCTAATGCTCCAGTTAAACAATCATACAGCAGAAGCCTCTCCGTGTCATAACATGCTTGCTGAGAATCATAACTAGACAAGAAAAGGTGCAAAAGGTCCTAAAACCCTGACATATGAGGAAAAAACAAGGAGACAGAAGTAACAAAGGAACTCACTGATGACAGCAACAGGAGTGAAAATATCCGGTGCGTTTGTTTTACTCTGCACACCAGGTTGGCTCATAACCCACTTGATTAACTGGGAGAGTAAGAAAGATTCAGAGAAGGCTTGCAAATAAGAAATGACTTTTGTCTGGTCCCCATTTTCCCTACAGCAAATAAGATTATGAGGTGGATCAAAGAAGAGGTGCTAATAAACTATTGCCTCACAACTACTATTTATTGTCTCATACCTGACAAATCGTATGGCATTGTCAGCAACAAACAACCATGTCGGAGCAAGATTTTTCAATTGTACACCAAGTGGCTCAATTCCTTTTTGAGGGATAGAGAAGGAATATGACATCGTTATCACAACATCATACAAGACTTCTCGTAAAATGACCTCATCTTTGGGATTCTGAGAGCAAAAAAAAAGAGGAACATACAGTGAATTAAAACCAGATGCATGTTTCATTCACTGGGGGGAGTTGATGGTAGATGGACTCTTTCAATTCAATACGGCTAGCCAAATGACATGGCCCTATATTCCATTCTAAAAGATTTTCTATAGTGTACAGCATGTGGTTTAGTTATTGCAAATTGCCTATTCCTATAATAGAAGCTACAAAAATGGTGAGGGCAACCCCTTTGATGTCAAGTCCAGGAGCACCCCATGTTAGCTACATATCACAACGCATACGGGTTCCAGAAAAGACAAAGGCAACCCTCCACCATAGCCCAAACATTGGATAGAAAAAAAATGGTTAAGACAGCTTTACCATGGTTAACTACTGCAAGGGTAAAAACACTTACCAGCATTGCTTTGACAGGTAAAACTGGCTCCAGCAGCATCCTGAGCAGGATATCTGCTAACAAAAACAATCCTTAAGGAACTCAAGGATAAGTCGAAAAAATGAAAAAAAAAATGTGTGTGTGTGTATGACGACAAAAAAACGTGCAATCACTTCAATGGCTTTAAGTTTCACTGCCTCATTTTTTTTTTCTTTGTTTAAAAAGCATCTCATAAAATAGAAACATAACTTCACAAAACAAAATAGCTTAGAAATTATCACAGTTTTAAGGCCCGGGTCAAGGGTTAGACGGATTAACCAATGCCAATCAATTTTTTTAAAAAGGTCAAAAGGATTTAGTTTTGAAATTTTTTTTATAAAAAACTCAATCGAGTTTTTGACTAGGTAAGCCAAGTAACGGGTTGACCCACCATGTTGGACGGGTCAAACCAAGTCAACTCCAGGTTGACTTTTTCTTACACCCAGCCCAAGCCGGGCGGCCAAGTCCCGGCTAGGTTTAACAACAGTGGATTTCACATTAGCTTGCACAATATCCCCTGGGAGGACAAGTCCAAAATCTAAATGTGAAAGAACTCCTTGAGACATCATTTCACCATTGCTAATGCTGAAAATTTAGATAAATATACAACATGCCACGATCTATATATTTCATAAATGTAAGCATAACAATACTGCCAATGGACAAATTCGATGATCAACAAAACCTGATAAAATCTAAATAACAGAAATCCATTCTCACCGACAAAATAATAACTCCGAAAAGCACTTATCATCTGAGCCGCGCAGTTAAGCAATTCTTTCTCAAGCTCTACTCTTGAAATCCCACGCCCAAACTTCAAGCACAACCCCAACAAAAAAGCCTCACACGTGACTACCCCAGCCAAGTACCCAACTCCAAAACCCTCACTTACCATTCCTTCGCGTACTCCATCGCTAACAACCGGACAAAACAACCTCAAATCCTCCCTAAATTTACAGTCACCCCCAATTTTCCCAACCATCCACACGCGCACTAGCTCCCTATAACACGAAACTAAATCCCCAAACCCTTCATGTTCATCAGAATTATCAGCACAATTAATGCTAACATAACAGATGATCCCTTCAGTTAAACTCTCAATCTCTTCTCTCAAATCCTTTTTACCACTCACTGCAGTAAACAGCTCGTGAATAACCGGAGCGAGTACGGCAATTTTTTTAACCGCATTGCATGAGGAAGAGCAGGAAACAAGTAACTGAAATAGGTCCTTAACTAATAAGACTTGCTTTGAAGTGTCAGTAAATTTTGTGGAGTGAAAAGTTAAAGCGGAGTAAAACCAGACGATTTCTAGGGGTGGATCGGGTAAATTGTGGAGAAAGCGAGAGAAGATTGAGGTGAAATTTGAAAAATCAGTTGCACCGTTTTGGTGTTCAATTAAGAACCTGTGGATTGATTCTTTCAGAAGCGGTTGGAGAGGGTTGGAATTTGAATTTAGGGAGTGTTGGTTCATGATGAGTGGGGGTTTTTTGCAGTTGAAAGGGATGCGTTTTGGTGAAATGAGAGAGAAACCCTAGGTACGCGGAGTGGTGTGGGAAGCGGAAAAGAAGAGGGAAGTTAATGGGGGCGTTTTGGAGACTCGGCCACGTTTTGATTTTGAATCTGTCGGTTTTAACGATGAAATTAACAAAAACTATACATTAGCTGAAATCTGCGTTCACGCTCTCACGAATCACCGTTGGATGTTTTTCAAAATTCTCAGTCTGATTGTTCAACTTTTTCTTTATATAAATGAGTTCTTTTTTTCTTTTTTCTTTTTAATGTAAAGAGAGAGAAATATGGGCGGAGTACTTAAATTTGTTTGTGAAATATATTTTAGTATTTTATTTTATTTTTGTTATAAGACAACCTGTAATTTAAAAAAATATTTTAATATTAAACTTTATTTTATTTTTTTAATTATTTTTTCATGAAATATAAAAGAGGAGTTGACTTGTTTTGGAAAAAAAAAATATTAATAATGATTATGTCTATCAAATAGGTTAAGATTAATGTTAAAATATCCTTTCAAATAAAAGAGGTTTTATGATTGTTATTTTAAATTGTCATATAATCTAAAAAACTAGATTTATGTTAATGATACCATATTTTTCTATTTTGATCTACTAATTTTAACTATTTTTTAGGTTTGTTAGATTAATAGAGTGGTTTAAGAATGTCTATAAAGTGTTTTGCAAATGAAAACGGTTTTCTTGTAAAAAGAATTATAGGTCTGGCTTTTAATCACCATAAATGGTGGTTGGATTTTGTACTAGTAGGAGACAAGTCTATTGTCAAAGCAAGCAAACGAACATGTTATTTATCTATTTTTTATAAAAAAAAATAGAAGTGAAAGACACGTTGTTTATCCTTTTTTAAAAAATATTAAATCCATATATCTTTGTACTAGTAGGAGACAAGTCTATTGTAAAGCAAGCAAACTACATGTTATTTATCTATTTTTTATTAAAAAAAATTAGAAGTGAAGGACAAGTTGTTTATCTTTTTTTAAAAATTATTAAATTCATATGCCCGGGTTTTTCTTTTATTAGTATTTTTTTATTCAGTTAATACGATGTTTTTTTATAAGGTTTTTTTTATTAATATACCTTCTATCTTGAATTTTTTTGGCTTATTTAGCCTTTTATAAATAATGATTATTTTTTAATTATATTAGATGTTTTTAATTTTTTATAAAGTTAATATGATCCATCTAAATTTTTTAAAATATATTTCATATAAATTAATTGTTTTAATTTTTATGATATTTTTAACATATGCAATCTTACATGGTATTTTTTTATTTTATTTAATAAATTTTATATGTAAATCAATTTATATTACAAATTAATTGTAATAAACAAACTTATTAAATATAATCAAGATAATAATTTATATTACATTATTAAATATTTTAATTTATATTGATAAACATGTAATCTTAACATATTTTATATCAAAAAATAATTTCTTATATTAAAAAACCCAACTTAATTTTATATTCACCTCTATAGTGGTTGAACAATGGGGATGTGAATGATGCGCCCTCTATTTTTATTTTATTTTTTTATAAAAAAATAATGAATAACAGGTTATTTATTTTTTCCCTATTAAAAAAAAAACAAGTGTGTCGGCCTAGCCTTGATTTTTTAAAATGAGCCAGACATCTCAAACTCATATGCTTGGTTTTTTTATTAGGCCATTTATGTTTTTTTTTTAAATAAACTTTATTAAAATAAATAACTTTAAAATATATCCAGAACAATATGTTATGTTGCTTGTCCATAAGATCAATGCGCATTTTTTTCTGTTCACACTTTGTGACTTTTCTTTTATAAAAAAATATTGTTTTAGTTTTTCTATTTTTTTATTATCATAAAATTACATAAAAAATATATCAAAATAATTATAGTGTATCATTTCTATATTTTTTTGAATTCACCCACTGCATAATAATAAAATCATCCGTTGTTTTTTATATTAAAGTTTTATTTTATAATTCTAATGAATTTTTTCTTAGAAAAAATAAATATTTTGACAAACAAATTCTTAAAAAAATTATATTGATAGGAAAAGGACATTTTAATTAAAAAATACATTTTTATCATTATTTTCGATCTTTTAAAGTCTATTGGATATTTATTCTATATCAAATAAGATACATTGCTAAGAAAACTATGTTTTTAAGTTGTGAGAAATAGATTAATAGATAAAATAAGGATTATACCAACAAATTATTTTATATTTCTCATATAGAAGAAAAATTATTACTGACACATAATGAAAAAAATATGTGATAGAATATTTTGACCTGTACTTACATCTAAGTTTCCTGATTTAGTATTAACAAAAACATTATTTGTGTATGTAGTTATTAATTTATTTCACAAAAAAAAGGTGTTATTTTTTTTCACAATAAAAAGTTAAAAGCTAAAAATTGCACTAACAATGCTTGTATTTTATTTATTTTTTATTAAAAATAAAAAATAAATTTTAGTTCAAAGTCAATTAATTAATATGTGCTAGAAGACTTTGATACTTTACTATAGCAATGGATAGTAAAATATCAAGGGTTTTTTACTTTAA
The DNA here is from genome assembly GCF_000495115.2 of Populus euphratica. NCBI lineage: Eukaryota > Viridiplantae > Streptophyta > Magnoliopsida > Malpighiales > Salicaceae > Populus > Populus euphratica. The sequence goes on from NW_011499853.1 coordinate 1,602,227, forward strand.
TCCTTAAAATTTTCAAGATTTTTTTTTAAAATAAATTTAATTTTTTTTTTATTTCATCACTTGATATTAGGTTTACTTTGTATTGAACTTTATAATTTATCTTTTACATAATTATCCCGACTCATTATTCAAGACACGCGTTTTGCAAATTAATCATGTTAACTCGAGTTATTTTTTAATTAATTTACCTCTTAACTCAATCATTCAACATTGCTTGAATTGAAAATTAAATTTCATTATTGTTTTTTTTTTTTTGCTTTATTTAGGACTATCATGGTTTTATGACCTTGGTCACGAGTGTTGTGCGTGAAGTAAGTTGACTTAATTTTTTTTGTGATTTTAATTGAACATATTTGTCTCCAATTTCGCCCTTTAATATTAAATTAGTTGAGAATTGAATTTTATAAATTTTTTTTATTTTGCTTCCTATGTAGTCATCTTAGTCTCATAGCTCATGTTTGGCAAGTTAATTTCAATTGACTTAAGTTATTTTTTGTTATGTTTTTATTTGTTTTTTTTTAATTCAGCCTCTTAAATATTGAGTTGATTGAGAATTAAGTTTCGTATTTTTTTTATGAAATTATTACGGTCTCACGATTTGGTCGTGAGCTAGACTAGTTGACTTAGATTTTTTTATTATTTTTTAGTTGTTTTTTTAATTACAAATGGGTTAATTAGGAATTAAACTTCATAATTTGTTTCGGTTTATGTTTTATAAGATTATCCTGATCTCATGAACTGAATCACTGGCCTGGTCACTTGACTCATATGGTTTTATATGTACCTTTTTAATTGATTTTTTTTTTATTTTTCAAACTGTATCCCCTAACACTATATTGATTGAGAATTAAATTTCATAATTTGTTTATATTTGCTCCTTAAGAGGGTATCATGGTCTCGTAACCAAGTTTTGACAAGTTAATCTGGGTTAACCCGACTTACTTTTTTGGTTGAATTTTGTTTTTAATTTTATCATTCAACACTTGGTTAATTGAATATTAGATTTAATATTATTCTTGTATTTACTTTGTATAGGATTATCAGGGTCTTATGACCTAAATGATAGATTTGAATGTTAACTTTAGTTGATTCGAGTTAATTACCATAGTGAAATGTCAATGCCTTTTTTCATTTTTGTTGTTGAAATTTTAGAGGACTTTTATCGTGCAATTTTAAACTTGGTTTCCCCCCATTCAATTTCACCATCTAACATTGCTTTTACTAGGTATTGGACTCGTAATTTGTTTCGACATGCTCTTCATGGAGTCATCCCGTGTTTATAGTCCGAATCACGAGTTTTGTGAGTTAGCCGTGTTTTCTTGACTTATTTCTTTTGTCATTTTTTTAATTGTTTTTTTCAACTTCGTCCTCCGGCGTTAAGTCAATTGAGAATTAAGTTTCATAATTAATTATTTATTTATTTTCCATGACATCATCATTATCTCATGAACCGGGTTGCTAATTTTGCTGGTTAGTCAGGCTGACTTAGATATTTTTTGTCTTTTTTAATTTTATGATTCAACATCGAGTTGATTGAAAATTAAATTTTATATTTTTTTATTTGCTTTATATGGAGTTATTTTGTTCTCCCAACCTAGTTTTGGTAGGTTAACCTAAATTGATGCTAATTATTTTCTTATCATTTTTAATTTTTTTTAACTTAATCACTCGACATTAGGTTAGCTAATAATTAGACTTTATGTTTTTTTTTTAGATTTTTTTTTTTAGGGTTATTATGGTCTCATAACTCGAGTCATAGGTTAGACCACTTGATAGAGGGTCTTTTTTGGTCATCTATTTTATTTATTTTCAATTTCATCCCTCAATATTATGTTGATTGAGAGTTAAACTTCGTAATATATTCTAATTTGCATTTTATAAGATTATTTTGATTTTACGACTCTGGTTACAAGTTTGATTGGTTGACTTAGTGGTTTTTGTGTTATTTTTGTTAAAATTTTATTACTCAACATTAGAGTAATTAAGAATCCAGTTTATAATTTATTTTGATTTTTTTTCTAGGATGGTATCCCAGTCTCATGACATAAGTCTTATGACTTAAATAATTTTTTTATTTGTCTTTTATAGTGCCATCAGAGTGTCATTATCTAGGTAATAGACTTAACAGGTTAGCCAAAGTTTATCTAAGTTGAATTAATATGTTGTTGTTTTAATATTTTTTTAAAATATTATCTTAATTTTTTTAGTTAAATTATATTTTTACCAGTTATCTAAATTATCTTTAAACATATAAAGCTAATAACATTATATTAAATCAATCTCTATATCATTTGATTTTTTATACTAAAAACAAATTCAACAACTACGTGAGCAATTATCTAGTTTCAACTATTTCAAGCATGTTTGGATATGTAATTGTGATTATATTTTAAAGTGCTTTTTATTCAGAAAAATATGCTAATAATATTTTTTTATTTTTAAAAAATTATTTTTAAAATTAAAAAATTTAAAAAATTTAAAAATATAAAAAATAAATTAATTTAAAATAAAAAATTATTTTTAAAATACAGTGGGAAACAAGCCTTCTTTGTTATGCCATTGGTGCTCTAATTTATAAAAGAAGGAAACAAAAAGCAACCGTAGCTGGCCCTATAATTTAAATTATTGAGATCATGGAAATTCACATGTCATGGTCATGACTTTTTTTTTTTAGTTTACTGTTGACGGTAAACTATTAATTTACCGAAACTGCGATAATATAATCAAAATAACACATGCATTTGATTATAAAAATTACATTGTTTTCTAGAATAAAAAATAACTAATCTAAACGTTTCAAACTTTGATATCAACATTAAAAGAAATTTATTTAAATTATTCTGAATATACCAATTTAACCCAGAGTATTTTTTTAAATATATTGAAATAATCCTTACCGTCAAATAAATAGTTTTTTAATATTTTAGCCCTAAAGTGTTGCGGATTTGGCCTGAAATTCCATCTCGAGCAAGGGAATCTTAATAAAAAAAAAAAAGACATCTCGTGCCAAAGAAACAGCTGACCAGACATTCACTCAATAAATTATACTTTTTTGTGTGTATGGGTTACTGAAGTTCTGCATTCATGCTCGAATACTATTTTTTTATGGTTTGCGTACAGCGCTCACGTCTTTTTATTATTATTATTTTTGGTCATAATCCATAGTTTTCTATCGATTTGGTCATGGTAACTTCTATCCAAATGGACAAGAATCGCCGTAGATCGATGAAGCACCCACGTGGAGGCAAGGGCTCCTCTTTTTAACCACTCTCAAATATTCCACTTGCCCTCTCTCCCCATCCTCGTTAGCAACCTTTAAATATTTTTTCTTTTAAAAAGTTGCACAGTACCATTGTTAACGTCAAGAAACATCATTTCAAACCCTTTTAATAAATAATCCTTTTATAACTCTAAAGAATAATTTAACTAATTAAAATTAAAATTTATTTTTTAATAATTATAGGTATAAATCCTTTCGAGTTATTAAAAAGTTATATAATTATTAATTTTAGATTCTATATAATTAGTTGAGATATATCTAAATTAAGCCAAATATTTATTTTAATAAAAAACAAACAAATAAATAACTCTCTTGTTTTTAAAATATATTTTAAAAGTATTTTTTAAAAATATTAAAATATTTTATTTTTAATTTAGATATATCTAAATTAATCTTTATTTTAATAAAAAACAAACAAATAAATAACTCTCTTGTTTTTATATTTTAAAAGTATTTTTAAAAAATATTAAATTATTTTATTTTTATAAAAAATATTATTTTAATATATTTTTAAATAAAAAATATTTTAAAAAACATAAACAATGCCAAACCAACTACTATAGGCTAGTAACGTTGAAAACAAATAAAAGTAGTAATAATACATGTCATTTTCAACGAATTAACATCACAGCATTTCTACCGCAAGGATGTGGAAGAGGAAATTCCGAAGAGAAATACTACTATGTTCCTACATCATTGTCGTTTTGTCTCCAATAATATAATCCTACGCTTTATTTTCAACACAAATACTCATTAATTATTATCTTCTCCACTTCATCACTCTTTTTTATCCAACCATGCTGTACTTGTATAACTCAATCAATTTATTTTTTATAGCTTTTTGTTAAAAACAACGCGGTCTGCGGCAAATATATTACTACAATGGTGCGTTTGTTCTGAGTTCCTATCCTTTTAAAGTGTTTTTTTTTTTTATATATATATATATTTAAAAATATTAAATTAATATTTATTGAGGTATTTTTCAAAGGTTTTAATATAATAATATAAAATATAAAATATTATTTTAATATATCTCTAATTAAAAAGTTTCATGCATTGCACTGCTAAACATATACTAAGAACCAACATGCGTCAGATGCAACTATCTATTATATTAATTATATAATGTTGTTAAACTTGATGTATTTCTAGTTAAATTTCAATAAAATATCAAATTAAAATTAAAATAATTTGGATTGACCTACCAAGTTAATTTACAATTTTGTTATAATTAGAGGTTTTTTCAAAAAAATTAAATGAAATTATTTTAATTGATTATTTTAAATTAATTTAGATTTCTAACTAGGTTAGGTGAAGTTAATTCATTCATTTATTTTTTTAAATATTTTAATCGTTCTAGATTTTAAATTCACAATGTATAAGACAACTCCTCTTAGCAATACGAGTTTTAAAATTATAATCAAAATTATTTTAATTTTTAATTTTTTTAAATGATATTTTTTAAATTTTATTTATTTAAAAATATATTAGATTGATATATTTAGCCCGCTTAACTTTTAATATGGATTTAATAAGTTTGATTATAAACATAATAATTCATAGCTTGAAAGAATTTAATAAATTTAAGAGGAGAGAGAAAGAGAAAATTGCTATAGATCAGCCTAAAAAGTTACGTCGCATCTCCCACTCCGTCATTATCTTCCATCTATTTTTTTTTTCTTTTTTCCTTTTGCTATAGTGAAAGGAAAAAAAAAAGAAGAGAAAATTAACAGAGAGAAATGAGTGTTTGTTTGTGTGTGAAATCAAATCATTCTTTCAACATATCAAGATTCAAGAGAAAGAGGGTGTCCGTGCGTGAGATTTAGATAGAGAAAAAAAAATAGAAAAAAGAAAAGAAAAGGCATCGCAAGAGAGAGAGAGAGTGTGCATTTCTCTACGTGAAATCTGTGGATTTTTTTACAGTTCTAATGGTTGATTAATCAAGAAGTAGCATTCTAAATGGAGATGGTTTCTAGCTGTTGATGCTGTTATTTCAAATCTAAGTATCAGATCGATTCTTATATCTTACTTTTTTTTTAATTCCTGGATAACGAAGATTTAACTTGAAATGAACGGAGGCGGCAGCGAAGAAGCTGCGGAGGCTGTGACGGCGGCGGCAGCACCGTTGGGAGCGCCGTTGCAGCTTGAATGGAAATTCGCGCAGGTTTTTGGAGAGCGAACGGCCGGTGAAGAAGTACAGGAAGGTACGATACGATCTGTGGTTAGGGTTTGTGATTTTGTTCTGTTGGATTATTAATTATTGATTCTTGTTTAATTGTGGATTAAATGTTCATTTTCATGTGAAATTAGTTTTTAGTTATTGTTTTTTGTTTTCATGTGAGATTAATTTGGTCTCATTTTGATGATTGAAACATGTTCGTGCTATTGAATGGTATTAAAGTTGGTGTCTTTGTAGCAGTAGAAGTGTGGCTCTGAAGCAATGCAGTGTAACTGAAGTTTCGGAGTTATTATGCGCATAATGATTAGTCATTAGGAAGGGATTTGCAGCTAAAATTAGAATATTGTTGCATGGGGGTGTTACTGGTGTCATGTGACGGTGGTTACCTGTTTTGATGTTGTGGATGATAGTCTGGATGGGTAGCTGAACCGTTTATTGATGGTAACAAGGCTCATGGATTGTGTGTTATGTATTGCAAACCTGCTACGGAGTAACAAAGGGCTTGTTGAATCATGCATCAATCTAATAAACTTAGTTTCATGTATGCAGTCTCTGCATGGGTTCTTGCAAGGCAGGAAATTTGGGGATTTAGGTTATCTTTTGCAATGTTTGTGAGAAAAAAAAGTTGTTTTTTTTGAGAAAAAGTCATCTTTTAAATATTAGTTGGTTTGATGTGTAGCCTGGTTATCAGGCTCAAAATTTGTGGACTGTTACACATCTCATGAATACATGGAAAACACTTCCTATGATAGCCAGTATTGTGATAACATGATGGAAAAGGCACTGGTAGGGAGGCGAGGGATTTTGGGCTCAAATATTATTGTTGATAAATGAAACAGAAGGTTTATATCAAATGATAACATTGTAAGTTGTCAATGCAAACCTGCTTTGCTGTAAATTTGGTACGTTTGGAGCTGAGTCTGTGCCCCCTAGTTGGTGTAGAAAAGGTAGAAAAATGAAACAGTCATAGCATAATGACTGAATGTTGTGGGCTTGTAATGTTTCAAGCCAAGACTTGCTGTACTGAACAGTCAGATTACTGGCCCACTGTTTTGTCGGGTAGGTGGTATTCAGACAAGAAGATTCTAAGCTTCTCTATGAACGCTATGCTTATTGGGGTTTCTTGTGGCTGGTAATCAAGAAGTAAGAATTATTCCCCACAACCAATATCCTTCCCCAGCGGGATGAAACATGGAAACCAAGTAAAAGTCAATTTGGAAGACATTTTTATCCATAAATCTCTTTTACCTGGATTTTCCTTGGAATTGTTGCATCTCTTCCTCACCTTCTTACTTCTTTTAGTTATGGGCTTTTGCAGTCGATATCATATCTGCCATTGAATTTGATAGAACTGGCGATCATCTCGCCACTGGTGACCGTGGAGGTCGAGTGGTTTTATTTGAAAGAACTGACACAAGAGATGTAAGCAAATATAGGCATATCTTGAAAGCATTTTTTCCCCTTCCTGTCTTGGTGATATAGCTCTATGACATGAACTTACATTGTTTAGCATGGTGGAAATCGGAGAGATCTAGAGAGGATGGATTTTCCAATTAACAGGCACCCTGAGTTCCGTTACAAAACAGAGTTTCAGAGCCACGAACCGGAGGTATTAGATTTTTCCCATTTCAGGTGTTTTTTCCCCTGTTAATCACTGAGATTCACATCTGTTCAGGTATACTGGTATATTTGTTTTAATCTTTCCAGATTCAGGATTTGATGAGTATTCATTTTTGTCCATCTATCTTAGTTTGATTATCTAAAGAGCTTGGAAATTGAGGAGAAGATCAACAAGATTAAATGGTGCCAGTCAGCCAATGGTGCATTGTTTCTTCTGTCGACTAATGACAAAACCATCAAATTTTGGAAGGTAGGGTGGAAATTTTTTATATTTTTGATTTTTTTTTATTATCAATTTCTAGCTACAGTGTAGTAGGTGATTTGTCTTCCTCTAGCTTTCTCGGTGGTTTCATTCGAAGTTTCTAACCAATAGAAATGCGATTGGTATAATCGCATAAGGATCAGTCTATGTTGTATTTTTTAATGTTTTGCATCTTTATTAACTAATAGAACAACTTGATGAGTTGTAGAAAGCTGAAGAAAAATAGATTTTTTTTAATCAGTGTTGTTTATCTAATGTGCTTGCTCTTGTGGTGGACAGGTTCAAGAAAAGAAGGTCAAGAAAATATGTGACATGAATGTTGACCCTGCAAAAGCTGCTGGAAATGGTCCTCTTGTAGGTCCAAGCATATCAACAAGCTCCAAACCATATACTGCCAACGGAGGATGTTTGGATAAACCCTTGGGTTTGAGCAATGACTTTTCTTTCCCACCTGGGGGTGTCTCGTCTCTACGTTTACCTGTGGTAGTTGTATTCGCTCTAATATACTGTCTGTCCATGGAAATCATGATTTTAACATCTGGAAATGCTTATTATAATATTTTCTACTTTAGTGATCTCTGGTTCCAACACCTATTATATTTTTGTTATCCAGTTGACCAGTATTGAAACGAGCCTTGTGCCTAGGTGTCGGAGAATATATGCTCATGCTCATGACTATCACATTAACTCCATTTCTAACAACAGGTGCACCCCCTTATTTCATGAACGTGTAACTCCATTTTCTACATGCCTTGTCTTTAACATCCCTTATTAAGTTTAATATATATGTTTTTTGTGCCTTTTCACTTGATGTCCATTTTGATTATGTTATCATTTCCTTTTAATTGAGTATTTGATCTTGCAATGACATTTGACTTCAAAGAGCAATGTCATCTTATGGTACTTCTTTGAAGAAACAAGTCTGCTATATTTTGATTTTTTTGGATAGTTTTATATTGTTGTCCATAATGCATGTTTTGAAATTTTCCAGAATGTTGTCAAATCTGAAAGCATGCTTCTTTACAATAGTCATGACATTATGCATTATTGGCTATTCCTTTGTTTTTTTATTTTGCAGTGATGGTGAAACTTTTATATCTGCTGATGATCTGCGAATAAATCTTTGGAATTTGGAAATAAGCAATCAGAGTTTCAATATTGTTGATGTAAAGCCTGCAAACATGGAGGATCTGACTGGTGAGAACCCCTGTATTTTGCATGAAATGAAACATCCAAGTATTTTATGATGTTTTTTGGTTTTAAATGTTTTCTAAGGGGTACTCTTTTTTTTTTGATAGATTCTAGAAAGATTCTGTTTAGAGTCTTACTGAGCTTGATACATGATCTTTCCTGTTGTGTATGTGCTGTTGTTTAGTTCTCTTAACCCTTTTCCTGCAAGCATGGGTTGTTTGGCGTGAGACCAACTTTTCTGCTCTTGCTGTGCTTCTTATTCATATAATTTTTTTGATGATTGAAGCATGTATTTATCTAGTAGATTTCAATATTGAAAATCACTTGAGTGTTCTGTTTGCTATATGGAATTGTCTTTGTATATTCACACATTTGAATTCATGTATGCAGAGGTGATAACTTCAGCAGAATTTCATCCTACTCATTGTAATATGTTGGCTTATAGTAGTTCAAGGGGCTCAATTCGTTTAGCTGACATGCGACAGTCAGCTCTATGTGATTCTCATAGCAAATTGTAAGGAAGGTTTTTTTTTTGGTCAACATGGTTTTCCCTTTTGTTGAGTTTTCATGTATTATATAACAGCTTGAAGCTATGAACATAGCATGGGATTAATTTTTTGTATCTTGTACGGAGTTGCTTTTATTTTTCTTTTCTCATGAATATATGCATTATGCTCTCTACTGGCCCAGGTTTGAGGAACAAGAGGTGCCTGGTTCAAGATCCTTCTTCACGGAGATAATTGCCTCAATCTCAGATATTAAATTTGCCAAGGATGGGAGATATATTCTTAGTCGTGATTACATGACTCTCAAGGTTGATTTTTTTTTAATACATATCATGCATTTATTTCTCAATTTAAGCACACTTTTTCAATATGGACTTCGCTGTTGTTTCATGGTATATATTACCTTGTGCTGGATGATTTTCTAAACTATGTGGCTTGTGGAAGTTCATCACTTAATCTAAGCTGCACACTACAAAACCTAATCGTGTGTTTTTATTTTTAATGCTAATGGTGCATTTGTCACGAGGTTAAAAGATGGAGGTGAATTGTCAGAGGTGTACTTCTTATTAGTAATCATTTAAATTGTAAAGGTTGGTTGTTTGGTTGTTAGTAGAAAGAAAGAGAAAAAGGATTAAAATACTGTTAGTTGTAAGAGTGATGATCAAAAAATTATTTGAGTTTTATTAACTTATTTGAAAAGGAAGAGGGGAAAAAATATAATAGTTCTGTGTGCATGAGGGGGGCTTGGGCACCCTCATTTTGGGATTACTAGCCACCCATAAGCCTCCCAACCTACCAGATCTAAGAGTGAAAAAGTATTGACAGAATATTAAAAATTGATAATCTTGTACTTTCCTTCTGCTTTTGTTCTGTTGCACTGTGGCGCCTGTTTTCACAAAGTCTGGATTTCTTGGTTGTCAGTTGTGGGACATAAATATGGACTCTGGACCAGTTTCCACCTTCCAGGTTCATGAATACCTTAGACCTAAGGTGATATATTCTTCTTGAGAATCCTCTTTGCAATTTTAGATGGCATTTAGTAGAGATCATGCTGTGTTCTAATCCAATGTGATGTGGTTTTGTTTTTTGCTATTGATCAGCTTTGTGATCTGTATGAAAACGATTCCATCTTTGACAAATTCGAGTGTTGTCTGAGTGGAGATGGACTTCGAGTGGCAACTGGTTCCTACAGGTGTGCTTCATATACTTGAATGATCCATTAGCCCTTACCATTGTCCTGGTTAAAGGATGCTTTACAAATCACATGATACTCTTTCTTTGTCATTTCAGCAACCTATTTCGAGTGTTTGGTTGTACTGATGGAAGCACTGAAGCAACAACATTGGAAGCCAGCAAGAATCCAATGAGGTACGTTTGAGTGTGAATTAAGGATATTTCATGTAAATGATAATATAAGAAGCATTCTTTCACTCCAAATATACAAAATTGTGTCAAAACACTGTTGATGATCACTTCCTCTGTTATGTGAACTGAAATTGAACATGACTGTTGGTTTTCATACGACTCTTGCTGGCCATATTCTTGTTTCATGTGGTTAATTTATATTATGAACTGAACAGGAGACAGGTTCAAACCCCATCAAGGCCTTCTAGATCTCTGGGCACCCTTTCCCGTGGTTTTAGGCGAGGTCTGTATATGCTGGAGGAAGTTTACCGCTCCTTTCTGCCAAGTTCCCTTAATAATTCTTTGTTGTCTCACTTAATTGTCCATCATCTGAGCTAACCCTAGAGATGTATTTTTTTCTCGAGTTTAACATCCTTTTTCCTTCATGACTTCCAAAGGAGCTGACAACTCTGGAGCTGATACAAATGGAAATGCGTTTGATTTCACAACCAAGTTGTTGCATCTAGCATGGCATCCAACTGAGAACTCACTCGCCTGTGCTGCTTCAAACAGCCTTTACATGTATTATGCATGAAACTGGTCCTGGAAGAACATGTACTTCGGCTAGGAACAGCTTTAGGTGCTACCTCTCTGCAAAGGCCTTGCTGCCTTCTCTCCCAGTACACATGTGGAAGCTTCACCATTTAACGGAGATTGATCTTGCTGTTGTTCAAATATCAAGGAAGTACTATGACTTTTGCTCCCATGGAGGCATGCCTCGCTAATTATATTCTTTCACAAGGAAAGTGCAGTTCTATCCTCATATTTTTTTTGGTGGTTTAGGTCAAAGGCAATCAAATCTTAAACAATTGTTTCTACATAGTGCTGCAGTGCTGCAACGTTTTGGGCCTATGAGGTCTTAAATCAAATCTGGGCAAAGGAGCTGTTAGGTCGAATCAATCCTCATTGATACATTGGGCGTCAACCATGTACCATTAGAACCTAGAACTCGAGGCTTGTGAAAACTTTATCATGATTATTGTTATTCCATATTCTAACCATTCTTTCTCCCCTTCCTTCCACAGAGTTTGCTGGTTTTTTCGGTCTTTGCAAAATAATGGTCCTTTTGGGAAGAACCAAAAGTCTAATGCGAATGGTTCTTCACTTGGTAGTTCATTTATGATTGTCAAATTATGTAAGACTTGAGTATTAATGATTTTGAGGGCACCCAGCGTTCCACGAATTGAAGAGTCACCGTTTTCTATTGTTGGGTCTCTGAACTGCTCTTTCCTCGCTTGCCTGTAAGAGATGCGGTAGAGGTTGCATGCATCAGCGGGTCCTATATGCGATAGAGGTTAGATATGCCTCTTAGATTTATTCAGGAAACGCCTCCTCAAGCCAGGATGAAATAATACTGCTGTCGTCATTATATCCATCCCATTTATGAATCTATGCTAAGTGGAAATAATACTGCTGTCGTCATTATATCCCATTTATGAATCTATGCTAAGCGACCCGCAATGTATTGGACATCGCAATACCTGGCACAAAATCATAAAAATTATTTCTTGTATTGCCCGCTGCTTGCTATATGAAGCTAAAAAAAATATATTTGGGAGATGAAGCTAAAAAAATATATTTAGGAGATGTATTGTGGTTATGGTTATTTTTTATTTAAAAATTTATTAAAATAATATATTTTGTGTTATAAAAATTAATTTTAATATTAATGCATTAAAATGATTTGAAAACATAAAAAAATTATTAATTTAAAATAAAATAAAAAATAAAATAAATTTAATTTTTTTAAAATATTTTTAAAATGCAAAAATAAATAGGATATTAACATAAAAAAAGAGGCTTTAATTGTAATATGGCCCGATAAAATTTAGATCAAAATCTTGATTCTTAATTTTTTGTTTAATCTTGTTGGAAGATGCTGTTCTATTACTTAGAAAATGTCTATTGATGTTAGTCAAGATATATTAGTTTTTTATGGTTTAAAATTGAAAATGGTTGAAAAAGGAGGTTTTTCCCAGTAGTGACAAATGAAAGGACCAATTTTAATGTCTTTTCTATCATTTTTTCGTGTATTTTTTTTCCTTCCAAAGCTCTATTTATGTAATAATACTCTTAAGAAATTCATAAAATCAAAAAGAGAAATAAATCAAAAGGTGGTATCGACATTAGCTTATGTAGCTATTTTACTGTTTGAGCCATAAGAAAATGTTTTGAAAATAAAGGAGTAAAATAGAAAATCTACTTGAATAACCAAAATGTAACACCTCTAAATACTAAGGGACTAGAATGGATTTTACCCATTACTTGAACTGGAAGTAAGCCAACACGCAGACGCAGACACACGTGCTCTCGTCATTAACAGTTATTCTTCTAAAATGACTGTAATATCCTCAATTTTTTGACAAAACGATGTCCTTCTAAGCTGCTTTGACCAAAGCAATTGACTGTAATAGCCCCATTTCAGTAATTGAGCAAGTTCAGAATCCAAATCCCACGAGGAGAAGATGACCGCCTCTTGCCATTGCCAATCGGAGTCAGTAACGGTCTTGTTGCCGTAATAAATACCCTCTCTCTAACGGTCTTGTTGCCGTAATAAATACCCCCCCCCCTCTCTCTCTCATTTCTCATCAAATCTTTAAAGAAGGCTTTTCTTCCTTTACATAAGAATCTCGGTTCGGTTCTGTCAATTCTTGTTGACAAAGAGAAGAAAATGATAGAGGAGGAGGAGGAACAAGATCAATTGTCAATGTCAGTAGATCATCAAGAGTATATCGTGGAGGATGCTAGTTCAGAAACCGACGAGCCGTCTGATCCACGCCCTGATGCTGCCGCTGATCAATTCAAGAATTTTACTCGAAATGGAATGATCAAGATTGGAGAAGAATCCAGCCAATATGAATCAGTGAAGAGGAGGTTTCTTGCGGGCATGAAACAGTATGCCAGGGACACAGATGTTGTTGCCTTACACAAGATTTCGGGTTCTACTCTCGCGGTGCAGGCTCGGTTCGCTGCGTTTAGGGTTTATGAAGGGGCCGTTTTAAAGAAGAGTGAAGGGAAATGGCAAGGAGAAGGAGAAGGGGTTGCAAATATAATGTATGGTTGGTACGGTGGTTCAAAGGAGGAAATTACTCAAATAATTTCTCATGGGTTTAGTCAGTGTAATGGTCAATCACATGGTGTTGGTGTTTATTTGTCTCCTACAAATTTTCTCCTTGATGGGTATGTTTCTTTTCTTTTTAAATTAGTTTGAATTTACTTCCACTTACTTTTCACTATAGGAAAATGCTAATTTAGGACAGACCCCATACATGTTTTGGTGTTTTTGATATTGGGTACTGTTAGTTTAGTGATAATGCATCGCGCGCGCGCGTTTCACGTTGGAAATCATTTATTAAATTCATGTAGAAAGTAATTGATGATCTTGTCCTAAAGGGAGAAAAAGTTGAAAAGGAATTGAACTCCGAGCTTGGAAGTTGGCATTCGGTGTTAAACAGTTTAGTGTATAAAGTAAAATCTGATGCTGATGAAATTTTGGTGGTAGTGTTTGGAGCGAATGTGGATTGTTCCGTGTTAGTGAATGCAGCATCCTTCTTCTCCTCGCATTTCTATGAATAGTTTTTATTTGCTAATCTTTAAAAGTTGCTCAATTATGTATTACTTCAGGCTGGCATCTTCAAGTGCTGATGAAAATGGGACAAGGCATATGCTGTTATGTAACGTTTTAATGGGGAAGATGGAAGTGATTCCTGCGGGTTCCAAGCAAACGTATCCAAGTTCGGAGAAGTTTGACACCGGTGTTGACAATCTTGAAGCACCAAGAAGATTGGTTGTGTGGAGTGCTTTCATGAATTCTCACATTTTCCCTATTCACATAGTGAGTTTTAAGGTCCCTTCTTTCCATGTTTTGCTAAGAAATCAGATCAGTGAACTGAAAAAGCACGGTCCTATTAGTGTTGCTGCTCTATTTCCTGTACTGGCAAAGTTGTTGGGTCCTGCCAAGAAGGCTTTGATGGCAAAAATCTTTGATGACTTGCGCAAATGTAAGATTACCCGACTGCAGCTGGTCAAGAGTCTGAGGCGGGTTGTTGGGGACGACCAGCTGTTAATTGCGATCATTGAGTCATACCGAGACAAGCTTGCGGTTAGAAAGCATCAAGCAGTACATGTGGGGCACAGGCAGCAGCTTATATAAGAGGGAAAATGTTCTGATAAGCTAGATGATGCTCGGTGTACATTCAAATTTCATGATACCATGATTTTACTGGTGGCATATTATTGTCAGTTTTTTGCACAAACTAGCAGTTTGCTTGTTATCTCTTCTGCATTGTTTTGTTTTGTATAGCTGGTTTGTATTCATTTGTTTTTGTGCTGTTGGGTATTTTTCCATACTTTGTAGCAGGATATTCCTGTTGAAGTTGATTTTTGACTAATGAAATGAAATCATCCATCAGGAAAGAAAGATGAAAAATGGCATAGCTGACTGATGTTGTTCTTCTACAATGTGACATTAGGATTTATTATCACTTCTTTCTGAAACCAGAAAGCGAAACAAGAACTGTGGAGTATTTGTTTCTTTGTATTTATGTTCAACATTAATCTAAAGTAATTCAAGTCTAATGGAAATTCATGCAGGTATTTGGGGAGCAAACTTCATTCTGAAACGTGTGAAGAGAATTTGTTTCCGCTTGGATTTATGTTAAGCGTCGATTACTCTGCCAAATTTATTATTCTCCCAATTTATTGATGATCCCAGTACAACATTAAGCTAGAGAGATTCAAGTCCAATGAATATTTAGTTCGAATGGAAGATTATTTCAAGTAGCTGATGGCTGATGCTGCTATTTTAAATCCGAGTATGTGATCTGTTGTTAGAAAACATGAAGCTAAGTTGCAACGGTGTGGCTTCTTGCGAGCTAGAAATCTAATTATTAGGATGGTGGTTCTGAGGTATTAAGAATTGAGAAACCAATCGAGAGATAAAGAGCGATAGAATTTGGGAGAATAGAAATGTGATTGTTAGCGGTGATTGTTTTAAAAAATATAATATACATTTTTTAAAGTTAAAAAGTCTTTTGTATAGGCTCCACATAAAAAGAAAAAAAAAACTAAAGCCACCTTCAAACCTAAAATCCTAACGCATTGCAAAATGGTTTTGCAAAAATATTTTTAATTAAAAATATATTAAAATAAAATTTTTTAGATTTTTTATTTCTTTTTTATAATAGCATAATATATCAAAATCATTAAAAATCATATAAAAAATATTAATTTAATTTTTTTAAATAAAAAATATTTTAAAAATAAAGTTAAAACACGTGCCATATGTAGGCCTTCATCCTTTTTTATTTCTAAAATGAAGTAGAATTGGAATATTAATTTGAATTCAAATGATTCAAACATGATTATTGTTTTTTTACATCTGATTTAGAACCAAATTACATGTGAGACTTGAATTATAATTTATTATAATTTTTATATTTAAAATAAAATATTATGTTATAAAATTAAATTCAATTATACTATTTGGAATAATTATGGAAATGAACTAAATTAAAATTTTTAATTATTTTACCCTTAAATCATTTTTTTGTTTGAAAACCGTTTGAAAAGAGAGTTGAAGCATATTACAAAATAGAAGCTTAGTCTATCAAACACTTTTATTTCTAAAATGAATAGAATTGGAAGAGGAATTTGAATTTGTTCCTTCCTTTTTTATTTTATTGTCTTGGAACATAAGAAATGAAAATAATAAAGACATGTCTTTTGTATTTTTTATTTTAAAATAACATAAATTCATTTCAAAACTATCCTAAAAATATATATTTTTTATATATACTTTTTTATTTTTTCAAGTAAAAATATTTTATCATTTCTGTTCTGAAATATCAATTAAAAAAAACTAAGTTAAAATATAATTTTAAAAAATTAAAGTAGATAAGAATTTCATTTTTAGGAATCTAAGTATAAAAAACTAAACTCTTTTTTTCAATTGAAGAAACTTTCCACCCTTTAGAAATTGAATTAATTCAGAGAGAAAAAAATCGAGCCAAAATGAAAAGTAAAAGTATTTTTTTTCTCAATTTGTTTTGGGTTAAATTGAATTTTTTTGACAAAAAAAAATATGAAAAACTCAATGTATTACATTCCAATCCCGCCATCCTTACCTGCTTTTTAAAAATATAGTTAAACATTACCAGAAGTTAGTCCTCCGCACAAACTCGACGAATGATTTTGCCTCGAAACCTTGTATCCTTATCCCAAACAAAGCAAGCCCATGCTCGCATCATTGTCTCCGGTCTTGCAGGCAAAGCATCCCTTATGGGCCATCTCCTTTCTTTCCTTGCTGTATTCCCTTCCAGCCCTTTTAATTACTCCCTTTCAATTTACCGTACAATCAAAAACCCAAACGTTTTTGCCTCCAATAACATGATTCGGTGCTTTGCCAAGAGCGACTCGCCTCTACAATCACTTGCTCTTTACTCTCGTGTCTTAAGAAACTGTGTAAGACCCAATAACTATAGTTTTACTTTTCTCTTGCAAGCTTGTAGTAAGGGCTTGGGTTTGGATGAAGGGGTTCAAGTTCATGGGCATGTGCTTAAACTTGGTTTTGGTGAGGATGTTTATGTGAGAAATGCATTGATCCATTTATATTCTTCTTGTTGTAGAACTGAGAGTTCAAAACAAGTGTTTGATGAAAGTCCGCGTCATTGTGACGTTGTTACTTGGAATGCAATGTTGGCTGGTTTTGCAAGAGATGGGCAGGTTAGTGTTGTACAGAAATTGTTTGATGAAATGCCTGAAAGAGATGTCATTTCGTGGAATACGATGCTTATGGCCTATGTTCATAATGGGAAGCTTGAAGAAGCCTTAGAGTGTTTTAAGAGGATGACAGATAGTGGGTTAGTACCAGATGAGGCCACGTTGGTGACAATGCTCTCAACATCAGCACAATTAAGTTTGCTTGAACATGGTCAGTCGATACATTCGATTATAGATTCTTTGAGTCTTCCAATGACTATTAGCATCGGGACTGCACTTCTGGACATGTATGCAAAATGTGGATGCATTGAACAGTCTAGGCTTTTGTTTGAAAACATGCCTCGAAGAGATGTTTCTACATGGAATGTCATGATTTGTGGATTGGCCTCGCATGGACTTGGAAAGGATGCTCTCACACTCTTTGAGAGGTTCGTAAATGAAGGACTTCATCCCATGAATGTAACCTTTGTGGGGGTTCTGAATGCTTGTAGTCGAGCAGGTTTGGTTAAGGAGGGCAGACATTATTTTCAGATGATGACAGATAGCTATGGCATTGAGCCGGAGATGGAGCATTATGGCTGCATGGTTGATCTCTTAGGACGAGCTGGTTTAGTATTTGAGGCTATCAAAGTGATTGAGAGCATGGCTATCTCACCAGACCCGGTGTTGTGGGCAATGGTTCTGTGTGCTTGTAGGATTCATGGATTAGCAGAATTGGGTGAAGAAATTGGGAATAGACTAATAGAACTGGACCCAACCTATGATGGACATTATGTGCAATTAGCTAGTATTTATGCCAATTCCAGGAAATGGGAAGATGTAGTTAGAGTTCGAAGATTGATGGCTGAGAGAAACACTAGTAAAGTTGCAGGTTGGAGCTTGATAGAAGCCCGAGGAAAAGTACATCGATTTGTTGCAGGGCATAGAGAGCATGAGCAGTCTCTAGAGATACAAAAGATGCTTGAAATAATTGATACTCGGTTAGCAGCAGCTGGCTATGTTCCCAATGTTTCACCTGTCTTACATGATATTGCAGAGGAAGAAAAGGAGAATGCAATTAAGGTGCACAGTGAGAGGTTAGCTATTGCATTTGGTCTTCTGGTTACAGGGCCTGGAAGTTGCATTCGGATTGTGAAGAACCTGAGGGTTTGTTGGGATTGTCATGAGGTGACCAAGATGATATCAAGAGTGTTTGGAAGGGAGATAATTGTAAGGGATGGGAGCAGATTTCATCATTTTAAGGAAGGGAAATGCTCATGTCTAGATTATTGGTAGAGTAAAAGTATTCGTTGTTAGTTTGTTTTCTTTCATTAGGTCTTTGCTGGAAGTTTTCAGCTTAATCTCTGTGTGGCAGGTAATAAGGATGAACGAACCTTTCTTCTTTGCATTTTTATTGTAACATCCATTTTGCTACGCAAGTCACTGCTAGGTGATCCGTAACTCTGCCTCTGTTTGATTTGACTATTGCCAGGTGCAGCGTAGCTGGACCCAATTCTGGGAAAATTGCGAAGCTGCAAATGCATTAACTTCCAGCATAAAAGTAGCTACCCTATTTATAGCATGGAATGAAAGGAGTTGTCTTGTTAGCAATGTAAAGGTTAGGGTTTTCAGGTTGGTGTACCGTCCTGGCGCTATCATGATTTATCTTGGCTGTCTTGTTGACAGGCCATCTTATTTATACCTTCATAAAGATATTTCATTTGGACTGTTAGCAGCATCATTTTTGGTTATGTTTCTTCCAATGTGTAATATTCGTTACATAATGATGGGGCAGCAAATTTTCCAATTTTACCAATTGGTGCCATATGCCACCCACAAACTCTCTGCATAATGCAGTAGTAAGCCTTATTAACAGTGGAACAGGCTATTTCGTAATGATTTTGTGAAATCTTATTTCTGAAGTAGCATATATTATAAATAGAATGCCTTTATTTTATCTTAATGTCAAAAGAGAGGAAACCTATGAAGAGAGTTTTGCCTCGTTCAAGATAGTGCTGACTTTTGTATTATTTTTGGTGCTAGAATGATCAGCAATAGATCATGTTGCAAATTATCTTTAGAAGATTCTTTTACATAGTTGCAATCATCTCGTAGCTTGTATTTTAAACAGAGCTATAATTATTGCTCGTTAGAATTTAATTAGATTTGCCCATAGATGTTTGTATGCAAAAGTATGTTTACTGGCTTGAATTTGATTCAAGTGTATTGGCAAGTTGTTTGATCAGACATTTCCATAAGGTAACGATTGTATATAATCTGTGCTATTTTAGATTCATTAGCTATTTTTGTTACTTCTGTGTTCTGAGTTAAAAACAAAGTACTAACAATTTTCCAACGGAGAGTACTTTTGGCACAACTTCATCAAGTTCTTTTGTGAATTAAATGACTAAATACTCTCTTTTTCAGCGGATTTGGTAATTGCATTGATTCTGACCAGATATTGTTCATCATTCATTTCTGTTCAAGTTCCAGTTAGATATCAGAGTTAACAATAGAGGTATATGACATGCAGATTTTGGGTTTTCTGCACAGTTAACAAGAACAATATCTAGGAGAAAGGTACTGCATCGTATTCATCTTAGCTTTCCTCTTCAACTAGTATAGAGTGTCGCTTATTGGAATGTGCCTTGTGGATTTTCTTTTTATCATTTATTGTTAGGTTTCTTGTTTCAGGATCTATTCCTCGCTAAACACGTAATATGCACATGTATGTTTTTTGTCTGTTAAACTATTGTGAAGGAAGAGATGTATGTTTTTTGTCTGTTAAACTATTGTGAAGGAAGAGCAAATAATTGCTATTGCAGAATAGTGGATTGGCAGAAACTGTTGTTGGAGTTCATAGAAAATGATAATAGATCACAATTCATTTGTTAAATTAAAACAATTTAAATCTATGTTCAACTCATTGAAAATTAAAATAAATAAACAAATGAACCCCTTATCTGATTGAAAAATAAACTTTCATTTTATTGCTTTCTGTAGTGGCCTTTTATCTTGGACCAAGAGAGAAACTATTTAGAAGATGGAGACATCACCATTGAATCCTCTAGGAACGAGTGGTGTGGTTTCCCTTGTGGTTATCATTCCTAGATGGCTCATCTGCAATGGCCATTTTGGGCCACAGACCTGTTGACTGTCCTTTTATTTTCCGAAGTTTTCTAATTCAAGTTGGTAGCATTTGTTGGATGACTGGAATTTATCTTCCTTTCCTGATATATTCATTTAACCATTTCTTTTTTGCAATTTAAGTTCATGGGATTCTTTGGATGACTGGAACTCATCATCTTCTGATATTTATCATTTAACCATTTTTGCTTTGTGCTGGCATTCGATTATGAATGAAAAATTTGTTCAGCAATGTGCTAATTCGGTTAACAAATACAGAATTTTGTAGGAACAACATTCTGGACAGCTCCGGAGGTGATTCAGAATTCAGAAGGATACAATGAGAAGGTACTGTTCAAGACTTGGAGACTTTTTTTCATTTAAATTATAAACAGTGTTGAGAGTGGTTTGTTTGTTCAGTGATTGTAACAGAATTTGTTATTTATGTTCAAAACAGTCCTCCATGTTGAAAAAGATGCAATTTGTTGGCTGTAATATGTAAATTCTCTCTTTTAAATAAGATTTCAGTGAAGATTTATAATTAGAATGAATAAGTGCTTCTTTAGTATCACGTAGATGTGTATGTGTAAAAAATCCAAGTAAATCGAGTTGCTTTTGATGTCTGGTTCACATAAACAACCAAGCTCATTCATTTGTGAAAGCATTTAATTGTCGTTGTGCTAATCACTGAACCTGAAAAGAGAGTTTTAATGCTACGGTATGCTATGACCTTGTTAAAGAAGGCAAAAAAATCTAATAAGTTTGCTACAGCTTGCTATTCTGCAGTCAAAATGGTGGTCCTAACCAGTCAGTCTATAATCTCTAGCATCAAGAGATCACTTGGTAGGGAATGGATGATTTGAATGAGGCATATTCAGACTGGCTGGCGAATCGATAATCATTGAAAAAGAGATAAAAGCAAAAGTACACAGAAATCATAACTATGAGGACAGAAAGAACAACAATGAGCAAAAAAATAGGACAACAATCCTCTTCTCTTGCTTTTGATGCCCTTCAAGTCTTCAAACATGGACAGAAAGACAATACACAAATAGCTTCTGCTAAAAGTTTGTAGAGGAGTATGGAAACAGGTGTTACATTAGTAACTCTCAGAATTTACATGAGCATCTTCTGTTTAATGCTATCTTATCAGTTAAACTTCTTCTGGCAGTTACGTTACTATGAAGAGAGTCAGAAATTAGCAGCTACGAGCATGAATTAATAAATTGAGAAGTGTTCACTAAAGAAATAGAAAAAAGACGACTGGAAATCTCCAAGCGCAGCTTCCTTGGACATCACCAGCCAGCCCTCCTCTTGAGGGAGAGAAATGAGAAAAAAATGGTATCAGCGGTAACGCTCCATGTGGAAAGGATTTGAAATCAGAATCTCATTTTCTTGAATCGGACCTGTCTGCATTTGCAAAAATGACCCTGAGCAATTGGTAAGGCTGGAATCAGAAACTCCACGTTCAAGATAGTAATCAATAGCATCAGCAGTGAAGGATGGATCAATAGTTGGTGTAGCCTGAACCCAATAAGCGCTAGCCTCTGCTGTTTCCCGAGTTGCTGGAACGCCATCTTCCTCGTCACAGTAACCACTCAAATCTAGCAGCCCAAAAATTTCTGGATGGAAAACATCATACTCTGTTGCAGCAGCATCCCAGTCAACGTCACTTGGCTGCAAGTTCTCTGCGGGATCTAACGTGAATACAGTTGGTGGTGCAGCAGTGCAAGTGGATGTAATACCTGAATCAGCATCCATCAAATCATTTTCAAGCACAGCTAATGGTTCACAATAAAAAGACTCGAAAATGTCGGGTTGCACGCCATTATCATGGACTGGTTCAAGCTCCAAGTGCAGCTGCTGGTTTTCCACTTGAGATATGATTTTTGCTGCCCCGTTGAAACCCATGATTCGTTGCTTCTGGGCTTCTTCTTCAACCCTGGGCTTTTGAAACATGGTGTTTGTTGCATCATAAAGACCGTCAGCATACCTCTTCCTCTTTTTTGTGGTTGTGGTTGTTGTTTGTACTTTCTCGGAGGCTTGGACTTCTTTCCTTTTCAATTGACACAAGACAGTTTGTTCGGAAAGGGATGGCAGACTGTACTCAAACATGAACCAGGAGCCGTTTTGGTCAGATTTAGGATTATGGTACGTGAATTGCTTTTTGATGGCTGCGACTTGGCAAGTGTGGTCGATAGAGACATTGAAAGGAGGGTGTTTGCACTCCTGGTGCCATGTTCCAGGACCACGGCAGATTTTGCGGACAAAGTTCTTGCCTTTCTTAGTGAGGTGTGTGAAGAAGAAGAGATCCTCGCCATGGCGTTTGGGGAAGGAGTCCCAGATTTGCCAAGGTTCTCTGGCGTGGTCGCCAAAGAGGGGACAATCTCTAACCGGAACATTGATGGCGGTGAAGAGATCAGGGTCAGTGATTTTTTTATAAAGATAGAATCGAACCAGTTCTTGATCATCGGGGTGGAATCGATAACCATGAGGCATTTGTGGGGTTATCGTTTCTGGGTTTTGTAATATCGACATGGCCATTCTGCCAAAGCTAAGATCGTGTATTTGGATTAGATAAAGAGAAGGAATTGATGAGGATCGGATTCAAACGAAAGAGAGAAACTTCATCGATGAATAGATGGATGGATAAACAGGGAAGACCAGAGTAAGATTTGACAGACAGGGGCAAGGCTACTTACTTCCTTTCTTGATGATCAAGAAAGAAAGAAAGCATAATTGGCCGCAACAGGGAGGGAGAGAAGAGATTATAAAACCCTAAAAATTTTCAGAAAGAAAAACGGAAACTCGTAATTGAAAAGCAAAGCCCATGAATTGAAATCTATACAAGAAAAAACGGTTTGTTTGTTGAGGCGGAGGCGGTAGCGGTTCAACGGTAACTAGATTTCGAAATTTTTTATATTAATCTGTTGTTGCTGACGTGGAAAAGGTATTATGGAGGCAAACGTGGTACGGTACCGTACTAAAGTACACATTCCAAGTTACTAGAATAGAAGCTTGATAAAGGGAGTTGGATTGGATGATGATCATGGATGGCTGGGGACTTCGGGTCTTTCACATTTGTGGGCTCCATTAAAAAACTTTTTCGTGGGTCCCAATAAGTGGAATTCCCTTTTGTCCTGGGTTTGATGGTATCAGGATTTAATGACTCTCTTGCTGTGCCGTCATTGATTGCTAGGGTAGGGTTTGTTGTTCTTGCAATCAATTGGCAGTCATTGTTAAGAACCTTGTGAACTTAATGGGTCTTGCTGTCTCCTTTACTTGCTTGTAGTTCCTACTATTGTTGTTTGCTTAGGCATACGTTGTGTGGAGTAAGATTTGGTTTTGATGTAGAAGAATGAGGTCTCGAGTAGGATTCGATGCCGTGAAGGGTTAATTATGAACCAGAGAGGTTTAAAGGGAGTGCTCTGTAATTTTGGACACAGGTTGGGTTAAATTGTGCTGTTTTAGTTTCTTTATACTGTAACTGTTTGATGAAATGCCAGAGAGTGCAGGAGAGAGTGGATTTTGGTTTCCCTTCAATTCCAACTACACAGGTTACTCCTTTTCTTTCTTTCGTTTTTTTTTTTCTTTTTAAATTTTTTTTGAATGAATTGCAAGAAAGTATTTCTAATGTGCTACTCGTCTTCTCAGTGATGCTTATCTTCAGGTTTTTGGTGGCGTGTGTGTTGTTCTGTTTATTACCTCCAGACAGGCAGCAGTGGTGATTATTTTTATTGTTTCATTGTTGGGAAGCAGTTGATTGTCATAGTCTATTCCATCAGGCTATTGAATTGGACGCATTAGTTGGAATGCAAACCAGGGAACAGGATAGCATTGCATATTCAGAATTTTATATGCTGATGGAAAAGAATGGCGCTTTCATAAGATGAAGTTTGAACAGGGTTTCCCAAAAGTGCTTTCCCATGGGGCTTTTCTTGACCCTTCCAGGGGCTTCCTGGTTGGTGACTGTTGCATATTTGGAGTGGAAGTTTTTGCTATCAAAAGCTCTCATCAAGGGGAGCATCTTTTGTTGGCGAAAGAACCACAATATGTTTGGAAGATTGACAAGTTTTCAGCTCTGGAGGATCTGTTTTTGCATAAGATTTAATGGTACGTATGCATTCAAATTTGGATGGATTAGATCTATATTATCACTTGAATAAGATTTAATGGCACCCTCCCCTCTCTTTCTAATTAACATATCAGAGTGCCATTATATTACTAGCTGAGATCTGATAACATGATGATCATAAGAATTTTGCTCGAGGCTGATGTTTTTTGTAAAAATCATCTTGTACTGATCCAGGAGGCTCATACATGTCGCAAGGGACGCTCAAGGACAGCAGAACACGCCTAGCTCTTCTTCTCGCATTAGGGATGATCCCGAAGCTGTTCAAGCCAGGAAGAAAGTGTACGTGAAATGTACGACAGAGAACAAGTGACCACAAAAACAGAAATCACCACGAAAGCATATGCGATTCATGTAATGGGATTTCTGTCACTTAATAATCAATATTCGTAAACTTCATTCAGTGACCACCACCCATGGAGAAAGCAGCTGACAAACTTGGAGAAATTAAATAATGACAGATCATTCAGTGATTGACAATGAAGTTTTGTTTGGCGCTTGGCCCTTGCCCCTTGCCCCTTGGACTGTTCCTTTAAAACCAGGTATAGTAGAGGGTGAGGTTACCTTGTGAGTGCGGAAATGGCATGAAATATGGCGAGGTTTCATAATGTTAACCTCCTCGCCTTCGAAGAGAAGGCAAGAAGATCTAAAAGAAATGAATTGCTGAGATGTTTTTGTGTGATATCGCTCGTGAATCAAATGGTTTATTGCAAAAACTGGATAGTTGCATGGTGAGCTTGAGGTCCAAAAGCAGTCATCTTCTTCAAGTTCATTTCTCCCAACTGTTTACTCGGCTCTGGAATTGAAATTATTATCTCAATCCAAAAAAAAACAAAAGAAGAAGAAGCTCCACCTGAAAGTATATGACTACGCACAGTTCATCCCCAACTGTCCTCCATTTCCATCAAATAATTCAAAAATTTTAACAACCTAGAATCCTGTACAACTATACATGAGATTATATATCTCTTAAACGTGTTTGGCTTGGCAGGTTTATTTGGGACTCGGGGCTCTTAATCTAGTAAGGTTTTTTTGAAGAAAAAAGATCGTTTTGATTTCTTAAAAAAATTGAGTTAATTTGTTCGATCCATAACCTAGATCTTATTCCGAATCTACTATTATCGAGTTGAGTTTTAAATTTCAGTTTCAAAATCACAGAAAGCATATCATCAGGTGATAGTTTAGGCATTATTTAATCAGGATAATGTCAAGTACCATGAAAGAACAATAATCCAAAGCTCACCTGCAGTAGCGTCCATGGCTCGATCCACCTCCACTTGGACAAGTTAAACTCAAATTTACAATCACCTAAATGTCAGAAGCAAATACAAAACGTAAGAACATGAACCCGAGAGTAAGGCCATCTAGTCTATCATGCCTAAATGCATGTCCTAGCTACGCATCCTTGTCAGCCTCCATGTCTGAGATGGAGCCGATCATCTCCAAGAAAATACCCTAACCAGGCATCTCATGTTCCTCAAAACAACCTGTCGTGGTGAGAGCTCAATGTATATATAATATATTCCTTGATTAGAAAAAGGATATATATATATATATATATATATATAGAAATCTAAAAGTACAAGAGATGAAAAATGATTTACTCTCTCTTGATTATGATTATGCTGCTCTTCCCTTTTTATCGCTCTCTCTTCTTGTTTTCCCCCTTTCCCCTCAAGATTTTTCTCCAGCCCTAATTTGATGTTATTGCACGGTGAGATCTATGCTCAAATTCGAAATCGAAAGACTAACTATATTAAGATATCAATGTATACATTTTCTATATATATATATATATAAACATTGCTTGAGTTGTTTGAAATTCGAATAACTGTTTTGAATTTATGTCTCAAGATTTTGAAGTGATCGTAGTTGTACAAGCGACTGCTGTTTTGTTTAAATAAATAAATAAAATGGTAACCAAAGGCGTGTATGAGGGATTAAGATCATCGAGTTGTATGGAACACGTACGTGTAGGATGCTTGAACAAAAATATTTTTAATTAAAAATATATTAAAATAATATTTTTATATATATCAACAACACATCAAAATCATAAAAAAATAATTTTTTAAATAAAATATATTTTAAAAAATATGTTAAACCACAAAAATGAATTCAAAGTTCAAAAGAGTTTGTGATGATATTATAATTAAAGCAAGATAACCAATGAAATATCTTAATTAAGGAAGACAACATGTAGCGAATCAAAAACATGGTTTTTTACCACCGTTGGATTTGGAAGAAATCAATGACTAAAAAATTGTGTGTTTTCCTACGAATGGAGGATTTTTTTGTCCATACTGGCGAGTGTGTGTGTGTGTCAGCTTCTTCTTCTTCTTTTATGGAAGAACTCGACTTAGTAAAAAAATAATTATTATAGATATTAAACATTGCTCGATTTAATTAAATAAATTAATATAATAAAATCATCATGATTCTAA
Source organism: Populus euphratica (assembly GCF_000495115.2). NCBI lineage: Eukaryota > Viridiplantae > Streptophyta > Magnoliopsida > Malpighiales > Salicaceae > Populus > Populus euphratica. Next base: position 1,629,070 of record NW_011499853.1, read on the forward strand.
ATTTAACTCAGAATTTTAATTTTAAATGGTTTTATATTGATTTAGCCAGGTAAAAAATTTGGAAAATTAAAAACAACTAAAACAATTTAATTTTAAAAATAAATAATAAATTTATATTAACATCATGATCAAATGATTTTTTTTTATTTTTAACATTGGAATATTAAAATCACCAAAAAAATACAAAAAAAAACATTAATATAATATTTTAAAAAAATATATATTTTTTTAAAAAATATCTAAAAATAAAAACTACTGTAATCCCAAATAAATTCTAAAAATTCAATCCACACAAGGGTTTTTTTCCGATTAGATGCCGAATCGGTCAGACAACTATTACCTTGACCTTATTTAATAAACAACAAGGTCATTTGGGTAATTTAATCACTAGGAAAAGGCATGGCTGCCTCTTGGCTCTTGCAGTTCCTTCCTGCTCCTATTTGGGATTACAATAGAAAGAAAGAAACCGTGCCAAAAAAGCTTTACTTTAATAACGGTCCACCTGCCGTTATAAATATCCCTCTCTCTCTCCTCTCATTCCATCTCTGCTCACGAAGAAAAACCCTTCTCTCCCTTCCCAAAACCATAAAAGAATTACGATGGAAGAGCAAGATGATCAAGTGCCAATGACAGTAGAAGATTTCGACGGAGGAGAAGCTATTTTGGAGGACTCAGCTGGTTCTGAAACCGACGATCAACTCGCGCATTTCGCTGGACTGTTGAAGATTGGAGAAGAAACAAGGGAGTATGATGGAGTAAAGAAGACTTTTCTAACGGGAATGAAAGGGCATGCTAAAGACACACAGGTTGTTGCCATTTACAAGAACTCTGCTTCTACTTCGCCGATGAAGGCTAGGTTTGCTGCGTTTAAAGCTTTTGAACAGGTCGTTTCGCAAAAGAATGGAGGCCAAGGAAATGCAAATGTTAAGTATGGGTGGTATAGTGGGTCGAAGGAGGAAATTTCTCAGATCATTTCTCATGGTTTTGGTTGTTGTAATGGTCAATCACATGGCGTTGGTGTTTATTTGTCTCCTACTAGTTTTCTCCTTGATGGGTATGTTTTTCCTTCTTCTTTTTTTAGTACTAATGATTCTTTACTAAATGGTAATCAATACAGAGACTATATTTTCTTTGCTGTTCTTGTTAATCACTAGTCCTAATTGTTTGTTCAACAAAGGAGATTGAGAATCTGTGGGTTTCTGGATCAATTTGATGTTCTGGATATATGCATGTCACTCTTGTTTTGGATAGAAAATATTGAAATATAGTGAAAATATAAGGTGATCAAAATGGAAAAGTGATATTTCTTGACTTCATTTCATTTAAATCTTCAAAGGCTGTTGGTGGAAGTGAAATTGGAGTGGATGTGGATCATTATTCCTCGGTAGTGTATGCAGCATGCTTCTTCCTTTACGTATCCTTGTGTATTTCTGATCTGTGAGTCTTTTACCTTAGCAAATCTGTTTAGGATAAATCCTTTCGGCTTAAGAGTTACAGAATTAGTTTTTTTCACTGCAGGTTGGAATCTTCAAGGGCTGATGAAAATGACATGAGGCATATTTTGTTATGTAAAGTGATCATGGGGAAGATGGAAGTGATTCCGGCTGGTTCCAAGCAAAGATATCCAAGTTCAGGGGAGTTTGACTCCGGTGTTGACAATCTTGAAGCACCAAGAAGATTGGTTGTCTGGACCGCTTTCATGAATTCTCACATTCTTCCTGATTACATCATAAGGTTTAAGGCACCTTCTTCCACTACTTTGCTAATGAATCGGATCAGTGAAATAAGAAACCTGGGTTTTGTGAGTGTCTCTGCTCTACATCTCACAATGGTAAAGTTTTTGGGTCCTGCCAAGGGAGCCTTGATTTCCAGAACCTATGACGACTTTGTCAAACGTAAGGTCACTGGCGTGCAACTGTTCCAGGCTGTGAGGCAGATCGCTGGGGATGACCAGTTGTTGATTGAGATCTTTAAATCAAGCACAAACAAGCGTGTGAGACGAGCATCAAGGAGAACCTGTGCAGCTCAGGCAGCGGCTGAGCTGAGAAGGAGATAAGCAAGCTAGCATAGTGTTTGATTCAGATTGCATTCTATCAGGATTTTATGGATGCATCCAAGATTTTCAGTTTTATGCAGGAACTACAAGTTTGCTTGTTAGCTCTTATGTTTTTATTATATAGATATATAGATGTAATTGTGTTCGGTTGTTTTTGTCTTGTTGCTTGGAGTTTTTCCATGCTTTATAGCAGGATGTTCCAGTTGAAGTTGAATCTTGAGTGACAAAGTAACTTCATATATAACAAAAAAGAAACAAAGAGAAGTGCTTTGCTGACATATGGTGTTGTTCTGGTTATTGAAGTTGTCACAAGGTGCGACAGGCTTTATCGTCTCTTCATTCTGAATCCAGAAAGCAAAACATGAAAGTGCAAGAGGATTTGTTTCCTGAGATTTTTGTTCAAGCGTCTGTGTCAGGAATATCACTCCTTATTGATGACCAGTACAACAATAAGATAAAGAGATGCAAAACCTAATGCATTTCTAGCACTGGTGGTTGATTAATCTAAGAACTGGTTCTTAATGGAGATTCTCTTACATTGCTGACTCCGTTTTTGTAAATCTGAGAAGCAGATTGATTCTTGAAGCATCGAGTCGTCTTACTCTTTTTTTCTCATTAAAAAAGACTAGCTTGAAAAGAAAGGTGGCAGCAGTGAGGAGGTGGTATTGGCAGCTGGACTATGAGTTCCGAATGCGGACAAATATCTAGCCTGGTTATCTGGCTGAAAATAAGTCCTATACAGCACGAGGATCCAAGGTGAATACTGACCACCTGGCCTGTGGTGGTTGCAGAATGGCAAGTCACTGGCAGAGAGGAGGGATTTTGGGTTAAAATCCTACTGTTGATAAATAAGATGGAGAGCTAGACCAGATGATAATGTTGCGAGTTGCTAAGTTGTCAAAGCGCTACGAAAACTTGCACTTCTGTTTGTTTAGTGCATCTGGCTCTGGGTCCATGTCCACGCTCTTTTGCATGGCGTGGTAGAATGGTCGTGGTAGAATGACTGCGAATTTTGTGGGCTTTTCATGGTCTAAATTAAGACTAGCAGTGGTGAGCAATTGTGACCTGAACCGAACCCTGACCTGAGGATCGAGCAAGTTAGCTCAGGAAATGTGGCAGCCCACAAGGATGGAACAAACACTGTTCTCATTTCTGTGCCATTTAACGCATCATGGACTGGACACTGCAGTTCTAGCTGTGGACGATTAATTTTGTCTCGACTGCCTTGTACCTGTTCCAGGAAATAAGTTCTATCTTTCAGTAAGCCAATTCCAATTTCATTGGTACTTCATCTTTCAGGGATTATTATAGTCAAATCACCATTTTATAGCAACATTGGTACTTCTTTTCCGCCTGTCTGGATATTGACATCCATTACTCTGGAACTAAATGGATTTCTTGGAAGGTGATACAGGGTTTGATGTTCGCTTCCTTTTTTGAAGAAAAAGATGCTACCTACTTTCATGATTCTGGCATCAGAATGAAGTGATGAAGAAGCCTTATTACACCACAAACAACTCTGGTAACATGTTCTAGAAGAGGGCCATCAATAAGCTATGCAATTCCCTTCTGCTATCATTTGTTGACTCTGCCGCCATCCTTGCTGCTGGATGCGCTCGCCGCAGCCTGTTCCGGAATAGGGTGGTCAATATTTGTTTCGATATTCTCAGGCCATGTTAGCTCTATACAACAATGCAAACACAAAACTGAACTTAAAATGTATTACCATACTTCCCGTGAAATCCTAGATCCATTCAAAGCCCATGCTTGTCTTGTCAAACGTTTGCACAGAAGCAAGCCAAAATCTCAAGAATAATTGGATTGACTGTCATACAGGCCTATTTCTGCTTTGTCTCTATTTCTTACTCCATTTTCATGGTTGGCATGCAAGTGTGAAAAAAAAAATGATAAAAATAAGGCATGTGAAGGAACGAATAGATTTTTGTTATAAACAGAGCTCACTTATGATCACAAGCAATATTGATGAAACTATGATCTGTCTAATATAAAGTACAAGGATGGATTTTTGTTATAAAAATATCATTAACACGGCCAAGCATATGAACCAAAGCACCATGCGACGGTGTTAATCTGTTCAAACAGCATGTAGCAGGACAACAAAACCCTTCAGAAACATTAAAGATCAAAGAAATGAAAGAAAGTACACACACCTTGTCTATGCTGGATTTAATTATTGCAATCAATCGCCGGTCGTTCCCAATGATCCGCCTCTAGTCTGGATCATTTGCTCTTTTGTCTACAAGGCTTTTGTAAATCAAACCGCCTTGGCTGGACCAATAACAGTCGCCAGTATAGGAAACAAAGCAGGAAAAGTTAATCATGTAGACTGTGGTCAAGTAGTAAAATTTTAGAATTAAGAGGTACTTTCAGGTTTAAGTTTTTGGTTGTTTATACGATGATCACTGAAAACTTATATAATTATTAATTTTATTAACTTCAGGATTCATAAGATTAGTTGTATGACACAAATGACCCGAACACATAAATTAATTAAAAAAAAAAAAAAACAAAGCAGGAAAAGTCGAGGCACTTCCGTGGAAACTTAAAGAAATTCCAGGGAGTTCACTGATTTGATCTCTTGACAAAACAAAACCAAAAAACGGGGCCTTAAAAGTTATGTTGCAGGCAGGAGCAGGACAGATGTGAGAATTCATGAAAGCACTCCGCACAAGCAATCTTCTTGGTGCTTCAAGATCGTCAACACCGGTGTCAAATTCCACTGAACTCGGATATACTTGCTTCGAACCTGCCGGAATCACTTCCATATTCCCCATTGTCAAATAACATAACAGCATATACCTCATGCCATTTTCATCAGCAATTGTAAATTTCACCCTGCATTGAAGTGAATTAATTTACCCTAGAAAATCAGTCACGCCTCCTTCTTGGACAAACAAATTGCAACAAATAAATGTAAAATTAAATACAAAATCAAATTAGCAATAAATCAACACAACCCATTATCAGGAACAGTAAAACAAAAAATGGGCCGTGTCCTTAATTACCATTTAGCTATAAATTAAAGAAACATCAGAAATAAAAAAAAAGGGAATCAAAGAAACATACGCGTCAAGGAGAAACTCGAAAGGAGACAAATAAACACCAAGGCCGTGTGATTGACCATTACACCAACTAAAACCATAAGAAATTATTTGAATAATTTCCTCCTTTGAAGCACCAAACCAACCATGGTCAACCTTTGCATCTCCAAGGGCTCCTCTCTTCTGCAAAATCACCTTTTCAAAACTTGTAAGCACAAAAAACCTAGCTAGCTTGAGCGGAGTAAATCCCATGTTCTTGTGTAAGGCAATAAACTCAGTATCGTTAGCATATTGTTTTATGCCCATAAGGAATTGAGTCTTCATTGATACGTATTCCTATGTTTCTTTTCCAGTCTTGATCGTTCCTTTTCGAGCGAAATGCGTGAGTATATCGTGATGATCAGACGAATCTTCGGTTTTGGAGGTAGCAGCGTCGTCCAAAATATCTTCTTCGTCATAATCTTTTATTGTCATCGACACTTGCTCCTCCGTCTTCTTTCTTGACCAAAATCAAGATTTTAGTGTAGAAAAGGAGTGAAAAGAAGAGAGATTGAAATAAAAGACAGAAGGGTTCCTTTCTCTATATTTATTGCTCGACTCGAGAAGATTGTTACAGGTATGTACAGGTGTTAGTTTCAGTGTTGCAGTTACTGATCCAAACGGAAAGGGATGGGATTTCTGAAAGGTAGCCATGCCTTACTTCTATTTTATGGTTGGGATTCTGGAGTGATGAGATTACCAAAATGACACACCATTTATCACAAATTAATATTAACCGAATCATACGTGATGTGCCGCAGGTAGACTTAACTTTTAACATAAAAAATATTTAAATATTATTAACATGTTTTTTTTATTCAAATCATAAAACATGTTGAATGGCATTTTATTTAAAATATTAATGTAATAATATATTAAATTATATTTTAAAAAAATATTTAGATTATGACATGTTATATTTATTTTATTTAACTTATTAAATATACGACCTGAATCGTTAGATCTTAATGATTATATAAAAAATAAATAATTATGAATGTCAATTTTTAATCAATTCAATATTAAAATATAAAATTATAAAAAAAATATTAAATAAAATATATATATATATATACCAATCTAGATTACCTTGTCAAATCTCAACCTAATTCATATGATCAGAAAATCTCATAGAAAATAAATTAAAAAAATTATATAACTTGATTTCAAAATAATTAAATATTAAAAGATGAAATAAAAAATCAATCCAAGTCAACTTAAACTAATTTATTAAATTTATAACTTGGATCATAAGACCGGATAACTTTATAAAAATTAAATACAAAAATAAAAAAGTTGTGTTTTTAAGAGATTTAATATTAAATGTTAGAATCAAGATGAAAAAAATTAAATTCATGAGACCATGATAACTCTTAAGGAGTAAATTAAGAAAAAATATAAAGGTCAATTATTAAACAATCCAATATTAAATAATAAAAATATTTTAAAAAATATTGAGTTATTAGAGGGTGAAAATAAAAAAATAATAACTGAAAAGGTTTTTATAAAAAGAAATGAACCGAATCAATTCAGATCAACCTTCTAACCCATGACCTGAGTCTTGATATTGGAATAATATTAGAGAAAGCAAATCAAAAAAATTAAAAAAAAATTAATTAAAAAAAACTTTAAAAAAATAAATAAAGTCAACTCAGGTTAACATACCAAACTCGTGATTTAAGTTATGAGATCAGGATAACCTTGTAGAAAGTAAAATAAAAAAAAAATTATAAAGCTTAATTTCTAACCAACATAATATTAAAAAAAACAAAAAAAAATTATTTAGAAAAAGTGATTTAAAAAAATAAATCAAATTAACTTGGATTAATATATTAAATTCACAGTTTTGTAGAAAGAAAAATTAAAAAAAAATAAAGCTTTAATTCTTAGATATTTAATGTTGAATGTTAAACAAAAAAAACTAAATTAATAAGATCAATAAATAACTTGATAAAAAAATTATAATGTGTAATCTCAAAACAACTTAATAGTAAAAGATGATATTAAAAAAATAATAAGATTACAGTAATTTAGTTATACATTTTATTGTTTTGTTAATAATAAAAAATAAATATATATATATATACACTATAAAATATAAAGAATATTGATTTGAGAATAATAAATTAATTTTAAATAACGAAGTATTGGTCACTAGTATGTTACTCTAATGCCTTTAAATACAAGAAGATAACGAGATAAGATTCACTATACATGAAACGCAAGTATTTCTTAGTTCCTAGTCATTTTATAATATATATTTTTTTTTTGCTAGTTAGATAGAATTGTTCCTTCCAGCAAGGTATTTTTCAGGTAATAATTATAATTATAATTGTAGAGTAATTAGTTAATCATAAAATGATAAAAACATTTTTTCATAACATGTCAAGCACTTGCACTTTAACATTTATTAATTTCACTATATCATTTATAAGTAGCATAATTATATAGAAGCCAGCTAACTTATAGAGTGATAAAGTATAAATTTTATAGGACAATAACAAGTAAACATACACGATAGTTCATCACCTGAAGAAACTTTATTTTTTATTTTTTTTATTTTTTAAGATAAAAGGAATTTGTAAGTCAATTTATTCGACATTAAGTTTTCTCATCAAGGGATCTTAAAATTGCAACCTTTGTATTTAAAAAAAAAATCTAATAATTTTGGTAGAATGTTTACCCGAAATTAGAACTCATAAAATTAGGGAATAAAGATTGACATTACGATTTAGAAAGTATGTTTCATTTCTTGATTTACTTGATTAATATATATTAGAGCTAACATCTAAAAGTCTATATGAACTGTGAACTGAAAAGAGTGAATTAAATTGCCAATTAAAAATACTTTTCTCAACTTAAAACAATATGCAACTCAACTCAATACAAATAAGCTCAAACAATAATAAAAATAAATTAAATATACCTTAAATCAATTAATACAATAAGTGAAGAGGTAAAATTAAAAAAATATAAATCAAAATTTTATAGTGATTTAAACCATAAAGTACTTTACGTTTTAAATTTTTATTCAAGTATGTGCTTACAGACAATTTTTTTTTAAAAAAAAAAATAATAATTTTATATTTTTTTTAACTCATTAAAGATCAAACATATTATAATTTTTTAAGGACCTTGAGATAACTTAAACCCTTATACAATCCTTTTCTCAAGTCAAAGATTGAAACCATTATCAACAATACTTTATAAATAGCCTCGTTTCTCTTGTTTCTATGCCACCAAGAGACTCTATCAAGGCCAAGATCAAGCCCTAAAGTTGTATGAAAAGCTCTCGTTTCTGCCATTTCCTTTTTTTTCTAGAAATCTACAAAGAATAACAATGAAACGACATCTTTTCCTTTTGATCTTCATATGCGTGTTCTTTTCTCTTTAAGTAAAACACAATTTCACTTGGAGTGAAACGACATCGTTTTAGTTTATATAAGAGAATCAGGTTTCTTCTTTCATTTAATTGTGCCAAACTTCATTACAGTCCTTCCATTTTTTTTATTTTTGCTCCTTGGTCCATGGTCTTTAAATTTCTTATTGTTCGTCTTTAAAAAACAAAAAATTCATTCAATCATGCCACTTACATAATTATAATATGTTTTCTAAATTCTTAGTTTCATTTGTTTCAATCCTTGGTCATTTAATTCTTTATTTTTAAGTTAAATAGATTTAAAATTTTTATTTTTCTCATCAATTAAGCTTTTAATTGATTTTCTATCTTGGCTATTTATTCCAAACTCAATCTTGAACTTCAATTTATTTTAATTTTAGTCAAATTAAAGCAATTTAAATCCATTTCTTTTCAACTAAAACCTCAATCATGACTTAAACTTTTTTTTTTGTTTGTAACAGTCAAATATTGTTCCAATTGCAATCCCAACAACATTTTTTTTCTGTATTGATCTTGAAATGCATGCGAGTTTCATTACTTTGTTGGCTAGTTTGCTGATACGATGGGCATAATGGTTGGCCTGGTAGCGAAGCTCTGCATCAAGCATCACCTTTGATATATACATGTAAATGAACAATGCGTAAAATCTTCTAACTGATCAAAATACATATTCCATTCTAAAAATATGATTTAAAAAAAATAATTAAAATAAAATAAAATGTAGAGAGAGAAATCACGAGTTCACCCTTATTTTAATTTTTATTTATGTAAAAAACAAACTTTGAAAAGTATTTACATCTTATTTTTTTCTACCAGAAATTCTATAGTAAAATGCTTTACTAATTATAATCTATCTTTATACACAATTATTCAAGATAGGTTAGAAATATAAAACCATTTTTTATACATGCTCTCAGTTATCATAAAGTTTTTATTCATAGTAAAATAAAAACATGTATAATAATTTTTTTATAAATTAATTAAGGCATTTATAAAATTAAAACGAAAGTTAATTAATAACCCCGGGTGATTGGGGGTATTTATTATTATAGTATTTAATATTATGATAATAATTATTTTTTAAAATATTTTTTATTTTAAATATATAAAAATAATATATTTTTTGACAAAATTAAAATTTTATAAAACACGATTTTTACCCAAAAAACAAATTCTTCTTGTTGTACGTTTTTATATATTCATGATCATTAATCATAGGCTCAAAACGGTAGAAGAAATTAGAATAAAACTCTTCGGGTGATGATTCATACGTAGATTGTTTTCTACACTTGAGGACGAAAGATTACGACAAGAATGCAGGAATGTAAAGCTGGATAACTTACCTAAAATTCAGTTAGAAAAATAAGAAATTTAATCTCAGTACTTTGTTTAAAAAATAAGAAGTAATGGATCTTATTTTAGGTTATAATAAAATATAAGAAGAAGGGTAATAGAGTTTAATCTCAACCCTTAAAAACTGGTTTGAAAAACAAAATTTTAAAAGTATAGTTGTTAAATAAACTATCAAACTCATGTATAAAAAATAAGATTTAGTCTCAATTCACAAATCTAAAAATAAAATTATATATATATAAGTAGAATAATAACTATTTTTCAGGAGAAACTCCAACCAACCTTCAGCCATGTTACTTTATTGTAAATTGAGATCCTATTTGATATTATCTTCAAAATGGGGCAGTTAAAATTTAATGTTTCATTTTAAATTTATTTTTTTATATTTTTGAATCGGTTTATTATGTTGATATTTAAAATAATTTTTTTTTGAAAAGTTTTAAAGAACTATCTCAACCGTGTATCTTAAACTATTAAATGATATTTTCATATATAATTTATATTATTAACATACCCTTTCAACGAGAAGTCATTTAGTTTGAAACTTGGACAGATCTACATTATCTCATGCTTGATTTTTATCAAATAAATAAAAATGATGAAATTTAAACTCATAACCACCTAGTTATTAAAACTCTATTACTATATTAAAAAAATATCTTAATTTAATAACTTAAATTGTTAAGTAAGATTTTAAAATATATTTTACATTACTTCCAAATAAAAAGTAATTACTATCAAATTCTCAAACATCTTAAATCTCAAATAACCTTTTTATTAATTATTTCTCAAATATAATTAATACTAGACAATGTCATGCATTGATTCATTTATTATTGGTGATAGTTAAAAACTTTTGTCTAATTCGTACGTGCTAGTTAGGTGTTAAAAATCAAAGTGCCAAACACAACCTAATATGGTTTAAAGATAATACTAGTATCAAATCATAACCAATCCCGTTCATCTTTAATAGCTTACAATAAAGTACAGTAGAGAGAAATTTAGTATAATTTTGTGTTGAAATTATTCTACAAGTTGGGACTCATGTTTACACTTTAGACGGAAACATTTCAAAGATCACGTGCAAATTGGATGGAATTTAAAAATTATAAATATCAATGGATGAGGGGGTGAAATTGTTCGATATTGATTTTGGACTCAATTATTAAAATATTTATTTTAGGAGCTAAAATGATTTATTGAGGATTTTGTATTGTTTTTTTTTTTTAAATAAAAAGCTGTGAAAGAGGGTTTGAGATTATGATGGTTTTAAAAATAATTTTTTTATTTAAATTTTTTTAAAATTAAATTTAAAAACATATTAATTTAATATTTTTTTAAACCAGAAATATTTTCAAAAAGTACTGCAACCAGGTCCTAGCATAAAATTCCACTCCAGGAGAAAACGACTGGCATCTATCCCGATCCCCCCTTTAACCGCGGTAAAAAAATACTAAATAGTAATATATACAGTGAATGTAAAATCCAAACCTACTTTAACAAACCCAACACACGCATAAACGGAGAGAGAGAAGGCTAGGTGTCGTTTAATCAACCAGAACTCTGTGTGTCCGTGTCCTCCACAAACCATGGCAATGATCACCAGAAACACCGCCACACGCCTCCCACACCTCCTCTCCATCCATCGCCCCGCCACCGCATCTCTCCACACCACCCTCCCATCTCTCTCCCCTGAACCAACACCAGCTCCCTACACTCGCGCACCGCCACCTTCCTCATCCTCACTAACAGGTCTTTCTAAGCCGGCGGAGTTTGTGATTTCCAAGGTTGATAGTTTGATGAACTGGGCTCGCACTGGATCTATTTGGCCTATGACTTTTGGGCTTGCCTGTTGTGCTGTTGAGATGATGCATACCGGTGCTGCCAGATATGATTTGGATCGGTTCGGGATTATTTTTAGACCGAGTCCTAGGCAGTCTGACTGTATGATTGTTGCTGGTACTCTTACTAACAAAATGGCCCCTGCTCTTCGCAAGTAAGTCTTTGATTTTTGACAAATTTTTTAGGGTTTGGGTTTTTGTGATTGATTTTGTTTGATTTGGATCTGTGGTGGAATTTTTATGGATTTTTTTTTGGGTTGCGTTAATTTCTATATCGTTTATATGCTTTAAGAGTGATTAGTTGATTGCAGTTGTTAAATTAGCGTGTGGCTGTTGCTGTGTTTGAAATAAATAAAGACATGAAAAGGATAATTGGAGCGTGGTTTTGGATAAAGTGAATGTTTCCTAGGCATTGATCGGCTTATAAAAATTTTTAAACTTGCGTTGGTGATGTTCAAACATGACTGGGAAACTTGGCTTAAAGATTATATTTTTTTTGTTTGTGTTGCTAGTCTCGTACTGTTGGGGCTCAATACCAAGATAACGAGACAGGATTGATTCATGTAGGATTTTGGATATGTGGAATAGTTATTTATGTAGGACAAGGAGGCCAAAAAATGGGTTAGAAGACTGTTTAGATATCTACTGGATAAATGGTGAAATGGTTCTGAAGGATTGCCCAGAGCGCAGAAGCAGTTCTTTCTCGATAATACAATATGTTGACCTCATGCTCTGTGGATATTTTTGACATTTTTTATCTTATGGCAATAGCTTACCATGCATAAATGGTGAAAGCATTACTGATGCTGTTTTAGAAAGTTTCGTGTTGGATGAGCTTAGCTGTATTAATTTGATATTTTTTATCAAGTCTGAAATTCCACCACTATGAGAGGTAATTGATTATAAACCTTGTTCATGCTCTCAATGGAGGATAACATTTCCCAGAAAGGGATGAGACAAACAGTTCACTTTTACTCCTGATTATTGGCAAGTGCAGTATGGTACAGGTCTAGCTCGAATGAAGCATCAAAAAGTGGTTTATTTGGTAGAATTCTTGAATCTAGAATCTGTTTAATTAAACCATGTTTAAGAGGGGAGTTGGTTGTCTTCTAACTTTGCTTAACCAGAGCTTGAGTTTATCTAATCTCTTGCAAGGATTTTCTGGCTTAATTTGTTAGTGCTCAATCTAAATTCAGCCTCAGATCACCCAAATTAGACAATAACATATTTTCTGAGTTCAATGTTAAAATACTTCAGTTGCTTTGAAGTTGTATGGTTGTTGATTTTACAAGCTATCAATCAACATCCTTAGGATTTTGTGGCCTTTATAGCCATCTAGAGTGAATCTCAAAGTTTTTCTGGGTTCCTGAACCTGATTTATCTGAATCGTCCTTGACCACTTCACAACCTGTATCAATCTGAGCTTGGGGTTGATCATTCTCAGATAGCTCCCAGAACTGGGTTTAGTAAAACTCATTTGATTGTTGTATGTCTCTTAAAAAGACGTGATGAAGGAGCAAATTGCTCAACTGCAGTATATGGGAAAACTCTTACTGTTCTTTAAGTTTTTGCCTGAGCTTTATAGTTTAGATCCTTGAATTGTGAAAACAAGCACAATTATCTGTAATTTGGTAAATCCGCCTCTGCTGCTCAAGATGGCAACTCAATGATAAAAGCACTAACTTTCTGGAACATTAGGTTTGTTATTTCAAGTTTGCAAGAGTTAATTTACCAATTTTCTCTTCTAATGCCAAATGCCTTGTATTTGAAAAATTGGGCACAGGCAAGGTGTTCAGATCAGATTCCTTTCTGTCAGCACATGCATATCTGTCTAGTGAAAGGGAAGTGAGTTTCTGACTGCTTTTGAAAATTGTTTGCAGGGTTTATGATCAAATGCCTGAGCCTAGGTGGGTTATCTCCATGGGCAGCTGTGCAAATGGTGGTGGATATTACCATTATTCGTACTCTGTTGTTCGTGGTTGTGACAGGATTGTCCCTGTTGACATTTATGTTCCAGGATGCCCACCCACTGCTGAGGCCCTACTTTATGGATTACTCCAGCTGCAGAAAAAGATCCACAGGCGCAAGGACTTCCTCCATTGGTGGACCAGATAAGTGGAAGCCTTGGCTGCATTTTTATGATCTAATAAAAGAAATGGTATCTGTTTCCTGTTCTAAGTGCTGTGTGAAGGGAGAGGCTGTTATTAATACACTCCTTATGGATCCATCTCCTATATTCTCTGGAGCTCTTATTGTTTTTACAGATTCTCTAAAACCTTTTTTTGTAACTTCGATGTGCTGAACTGCCCTTTAGTTGTTTTGCTTGTATGTGTACTTCTCTGAAAGCTGTATTGTTCTGATAACCTGTGGACTAAATAAAGGGCTTGTGTAAAGCTACTCTTTTCATGCGTGCTCCTGGACTTCTGAGTCTCGGCAGTGGCTTATTTGGTCTTGTTGCTTCTAAGTATATAATTTACCCATGAACTGTTGCTGGAAAAATTGTTTACTGATGTTGCCCAGTTGGTAGATATTGGGTGGGCAGCTCTTGACCGTGCTTGCCCAAAGTGAAGTCCTAAGCTAATGCGCACTTTGATATGTATGAGGGTGCCTTTCTTCAACATCTGATGAGTAGAGTTACATGTAAACTAACTAATTCTACGTGGCAATTATGAAAGACCTCCGAGGGAGAATACAGGCTCCCCGTTATATGACATTTGGTACCGGGAAGTGAAAGACATACCTATTTTGAGCATCTCTGCTAAAAAAATGAGGTTTTGCGGTGTAGATTTCGCCAGGATAATCATGAAAAGTTCAATGGATTTGTTGAGACTGGTTCAACTTTCGAGGAGGATAAATGACAAAGCAAAACACAGGTAGGGGAGTAACCATGTAATGTTTTGGGAGGACATGATCTCGCCTGACAGGTAAGGCAATAGATCTGCACAGGTGTGAAGAGGCTTCGAGGCTCTAGCCGTTACTGGATTATTAAAGAGGGTTAAACAAACCTCACTGGATCCAAGCCATCGCTGAAAGTTAAGGAAGTGCAACACTGGAAGCTCGCAGACACGTATAATAAGTCCTTTGTGGAGATTTAGGGACCCATGAAATGCACAGCTCGCATGGAGAATATGATATATCTGGGAAATGACCTGGTTTATAAGCATTATTTAGAAATAATAATATCAGGTGGCCTTACTTTAACACCATTTTCTAAGCCCAACTATAATGGGGGAGTCATGTTAACATTTAATGTTAGGCTGTATAGAGCTATACAAGGCAAGTATATAAAATTGAGGAGTGTAACTCAACCGATTATATGTTTGTTTGTTTTTTTAAAGGTTATTAATTTGAATTTTATAAACTTTAAGGTTATTAAAACTTATATAATTATTAATTTTAAAGTTTATAGAATTAGTTAGAATAAATACAAGCGAATCCGGATAGCACTTTAATATATATATATATTATTGGGTTTGAGTGTTTTGTGCCCTGATATGATAGTTTTGTATCCAGGCTTACCCACCCAGCATTAACCCGAGTCTAAACAAGGGTTGTAATGGGTTCGGTGAACCAATCAATTTCCTTGTAAGTGGTGCCAATCAGGTGAACAAGGTCACCTTAACTTTTGTGTTGGCTGGGTTAGTTAAGTTACAGTGAGGACCATTTTTTCTACAGCAATGTTTAGAGTCTAGTTATTTTTTTGAAAAAATATTTTTGAAAAAATTGAATTTTATTTTTAGGTGATTTTAATGTTATTGTGTTAATAATAAATTTTAAAAATAATAAATTTATTTAAATATATTTTTAAATAAAAAAATATTTTTAAAAAATAACAAATATTACAGTATCAAATTAAATCTTATCCTAACATGTTGTATGGCCCTCAGATGCCTCAGCTAGCGATCTTGATGAACTTGCCTTGTGTCTCGTGCCAAGACCTGGTGATGGAGGAGGCAAATCCCCCCACCCAGGCACTATCATGAGTCTGCTGGTACGTTCGGTTTGGTCTTTTAAAAAAGGTGCCAGTGAATATTTGAGAATTATGTGTTTTTTTTTAAATTTATTTTTTTTAAATGTATTTTTTTAAAAAATATTTTTAATACCAACACTTTAAAACAATTAAAAAATACTAAAAATAATTTAAAATAATATAAATAAAATAAATTTTGATAAAAATAAGATTTAATTTCAATACCAAACACCTCCACAAGTCCACGCCCACAAATTATTCTTGTGCCATATGCGATCATGGAAAATGCATATACTAAATTGTATCAGATTCCACTAATGATAGCATATGCTAATTTGTTCGATGGTGACGGTGCAGAATGAAAGCTTATACTATAGGTTCACCGTCCTTTTTAATCTAAAAAAAGCTTTAAAATTCCTGTTTTTCCATGGCATTTCTAGGCTTGCCTATATTTTTGTCTTTTCACTTCTACATCCACGTGTTAGAATTTTCCAGCGTTACTTGTATAATTCTTTTAAAATCTTTATTTATTCTTTATAACTAAATAAATTAAATATAAGCTGGTTTTTTATATTTTATTTTATTTTTTCTTAATCTCTTTCATATTTCCTCTCAGATCCCAAAACTATTATAATATATCATATGAACACTTAAGAATCAAAAAAGAAAAAAAGAGCTCAGAAATCCAATTCAAAAGGTAGGCTATTTAATGACTAGGGGCAAAATTGAAGCTTTCTTAAAACTAGAAGCGGTAACACTAGAACATCAAAACTGAAGAGATAGAAGTGAAATATTGGGGCAAAAATAAAGTCCACCCTTTTTCTTTTGCTAATTGCACAAAGTATTGCTTCAGTGGACTGGCTTCGACGCTGTTAGGTTATTAAGCCTTTTTTATTAGGCCCGTTTATTTATTTTTTCTTTGAAATGCGCTTTTTAAATAAATTATTATTTTATTTTATTTCAAATTAATATATTTTTAGTATTTTATATCATTTTAACATAATTATATCAAAAATAATTTTTTAAAATAAACCAAATTCGCAAACAGTATTACAAGCGGCGTCAAATCTCATAAGGCCGCCTTATTCGGCCTCCTCGAGTCTGATAATCCTGAAAAAAGAAGAAGCAAAAATACAGAATTAAAAGCTCGCCCAAAATTCTAATCAAGGATCCGCTAGCCGAGAGGACCATCCACAAGACTTAGAGCACACCCAACCAAAAGACAATCTGTCCACACACTATAATAATATCCAAAAGATCACGTGCACCACCACCTCCCGTATAAAAACTCGATTCCTCCCTCCTACATCACCCGATCAATCTCTCATCTCTCAATCCCCTAGGGTTTCTTTCAATAATGGCAGACGAATCTCAATACTCGACGGCCACTGACACCACACCACCATCATCCAACAAACGCAAATATGATGACCAATCAGCACCGCCTCCGTCGACACGTAGGCAAACTGGATTCTCATCTCCGATTTCTGACCCCGCTCCACCTCCATCTTACAACAGCGTGGCGCCGCCTGCTGACGAGATCCAGATGGCTAAACAGAAAGCTCAGGAGATCGCCGCCCGTATAATGAGTGGTGCTGGTGCTGATATTAAGCGACCCAGGGCTGAAAACGGTGCGAGTGGGTTTGATTCCAGTGAGAATAACAAGGGATTCAGCTCTGCTCCTCTAGGTTCCATCTCTCTTGATTTATCTTTTTTGAATATTCTCTTTCGAGCTGCTCTTTATGTATTTGTATGTATATGTATTTGTGGATCTGTGCGCTTTCATCTTACTTAATTATTTGAATTTTACGCTCCTGAGTTTTTAATTGTTTTTATTGTATTTCTTATATGAACCTCTGTTTTCAATGTTTTTAGGACTTTGATTTGATTTATTTTTATAATACTGTTTCTGTTGGCTGTTTATGCAAGTATCGTTGTTAGGGTTTTGTTGTTCTGGAGTTTTGGTGTTTTTTATACTCTATGCCTTTGGATTTCATCCGTTGTGTGGCGTTGATTCTCTTTGATTATGTAAAATCTAAAAAACATAGCTAATGGGTGTTTCTATTTAGCTAAGATGCTGTAGGTATATATAATGGTTGCTTATGTAAGTATATTTTAGCCAGGGTCTCTCTCTTTTTTTCCGGTTTCTGACGCTCATGGAAATATTGTGTTTTTTGTTGATATTTACTGTTTGTAGTAGAGATCTCTTATTTGTGGTCGCCAACTTGATTTTCATTCCTTTTTCTCAGGTTCATTCTTTTTTTAGCTGTATAGTAAGCAACTCAAGATGAAATTTAGGTTTGATTTGGAACTTAAACTAACTTCTTTGTTTGACAACAGATATGAAGTCTACCATGTCAAACTCAGCCCCTTCATCAATTCCAGTTTCATATGGCTCATACCTGGGTGGTTCTGGTTCAAGTAAAAAAATTGATATTCCTCAAGGCAGGGTTGGTGTTATCATTGGTAAAGGTGGAGAGACTATCAAATACCTTCAGCTTCAGTCTGGAGCAAAAATTCAGGTCACTCGAGATATGGATGCAGATCCCAACTCCCCAACCAGGATGGTTGAGCTTATGGGCACTCCTGAACAAATTGCCAAGGCAGAGCAGTTGATTAATGATGTCCTGGCAGAGGTAGGCACCTGACTTTGTATTCGAACTTGTATGTGCTGCTGTGGCTGGTATAATCATTCATGCTTTTCGGACACATGGGATAGTTAAGTGATTTTAGGTTTTAGTGATAATCAATTGATACCATGCATTTTTAGATGCGTGTATTTTAGGTTTTTTTTTCATTGATGATTTATCAAGGTGCACATTAGTGGCTGACTCATGCTTTATATGTTATTTTTCCAGTGAGTTTTTTCATCATACAACTATATTTTTTTTAATTTGATTTTAAATTTTTTAGGGTACTTATAGTGGTGAATGTTTTGCTGTCCAGGCTGAGGCAGGGGGTTCTGGTACAGTTTCCCAAAGGTTTTCAGGTCACGGTGGTTCTGAACATTTTGCAATGAAGATTCCCAACAACAAGGTCTGTGAACGTTTAGCAATGAACATTTTTGTTTCTATTCTGGGTGGTTTGGTTCAGGATAGTTTGTGATTCACAATGAATTCAGGTTGGTCTGGTTATTGGCAAAGGTGGTGAAACAATTAAGAATATGCAAGCTAGGTCTGGAGCCCGTATTCAGGTTTGTTTTCTGAATCACATCTTCACCCTTTTTTCTTTTATAGAAACCATCTTCACATCTTTTGATTTCATCATTGTTCTTCGTGAGAGGTATCTCTCTTGAAGTATGCTCTACTTTAGTGAATGGTAAATTGGTTATTTTTCATGCTGTCTATTATTCTTCTTGAGTAAAGTTCTCAGTTGTCATTTACTCAGCTCGTTATTTCTGAACTTCTGCAGGTTATACCTTTGCATCTGCCCCCAGGTGATACATCTGCCGAAAGAACAGTTCACATAGAGGGCACCAGTGAGCAGGTTGAGACTGCAAAACAGTTGGTTAATGAAGTCACCAGTGAGGTATGTTTGGCTGTTGATGCTAGTTTGCAGAGTTGGCCCCGAGGAACTCCCAAGTTTTGTTGTTTTGGAACATTAACCTTTCAGGAAACAGTTCCATATGCATGCCTATAACTTTTTTTTTTGATAGCTGCTTCTCTTTGATTATTTTGTAGGGTTAGTGATTTGGTTGTGAACATGTGATGTGTGTATATATATATATATAATTCTGATAGCTGTGCCATTCTTTCTGACAATATAGTTTCTTAATCATGATATAAATTTTTTTTATGTACATTTCTGTTCATGCTGTTCATGTGGTGAGAAATTGTGGAAGTCAATGTTGCTCTCTTTTATTGTGCTACTTTAGGGTTGGGTATATTTTTCAGATTGGTCTGTGTATATTGTATGTTCCAGTGCAGGTTACAAGGGGATTCTTACTGTTTTTCTGGTAAAATATCTCGTATAGATCATTTTTTGGCTTTTTTTAATTATATTATACATTGTTCTAGAAATATTTCTAAACATCTTTTGGATATCTTCAAGTTCATAATACAGTCTGGGTTTTGCAATTCTCTTTTGTTTCTTCACAAGTCAAATAGTTTTTGCTTTGCTATACACTTTCTAATTGTTTTTCTATTTATTTCTTATGCATTTCATTGGAGAATCTGCTTTAGTCTTGTTGTATTTAGCTAGGCTGTTTTCTGAGCTCTTCAATTAATATTTCATTATGAGCTTGGACCATAAATCAAATATTTATCCTTGTGTTGTCCAAGGAACTCTGACCGCTTTTATAATGAATTTTGTCTTTCCTTTTCCTTTACAAATTTCATAGGACGAAGCTGGTTTAACTTTTCTTCAAAGTCAAATCAAATTTCATAGATATGTTTGTTTCTCTTATCCTATTGTTATGCTGAATACCTATGAGCCCTGGTTATTGGACATAATCATATAAATTGTTATTATTCACTTATTGAATTATCAAGATTCAGATTTGCAGGCTGCTTTTGCTTGCACCTCATGGCATGTATATGCTTAGCTGATGTTTTTTTTCTTTTGCCTTTGGCAATCTGAGCTCGCGGAGAAGAGTGTTGACTGTGCAATGCTAATTATTGTGGTGGATGCTATTCGCTTGTTTATTAATATTTTGCTGGTTTATAGTTCGCTTAGGAATTGGATGGAATTTAAATTGTACCCCTCTATACATCTGGATTTCTCATAGATCAACTTGATAGAAAAACTATAAACGCTGTTTTCTGGTTGCAACTGCATCAGTTTCTTGTATAATTGCAGTTAGTGTCTCCTTACTAAATCTCTTGAGGTGGATGGTGGATATATGGTTTAAGGATATGGTTAAAAGTGCCAAGTTGTTATTGAGAGTGATTACAACTGTCATGAAGTTGGTAGGACTTTGTTGATCTATTGAATCTTCAGTGATACAAGTTCTCATACCTCTCCTGCTTAGGTTGGTAAGCACTGTAAAAGCTTCTTTAGCCAATGATTATTTGAGAAAAATATTTGGTCATTCATGGTTGTGTTCCCGAGTGAATGGTTCTTGGATATAGCTTGTTCTGCCGCCATATGTGCTTATTGATTGTGTCATATGACTGATATTATTATTGGGAACTATTGTAGGGTTAGTGTTGTTGGAATTTTGGTGACACCAACATAAATTCCCTTGTGTTGGTGTTTCCCTCGGCATTGCCCTGGTATGGTTCTGAATCCTGTTTTCTAATATTTAGTAAATGATATTTATGGAGAGGAGCTGAAAGTTTACTTGTGATGGAGATGTTCCTTTAGCTTGGATAACTTGGTGTTGGATCATGAGCCTTTGGGGTAATTTCATTTGTTAAAGATTTTCCTCTGATATCCGGTTGAGTTTTTGACGTCAAGGTTATTATGGAAATAACTGTTATGTCACCTTTGGTAGTTTGGACTTCTCTTTTTAAAAAATGAAGCTCGAAGATATTAAATGTTTAATTTGTCGATCTTTTCATCTGAGTTTAAAACTGTTTTAGTGGGTTTCGTTGGCAGTTCTTATGAATTTGTTTCTGTTTTCAATAATGTTATTGGTAAAAGTCCCTAACAATTAACAATCAAGTTCTCTATCAAGTTGCATACCATTATATTTTTTTATTCTTGCTTTTCCAATGTGGATTCCAATCTCTGTTGGTGCCCCCCTTATTCAAGGGTATTAGGTTGTTGAAGAATTATAAAGGTTGATATCACATTTATTCATTCTATTGCTCTTTGCTATTTCATGCAGAAGTGTTGTCTCCATCCGTCTATCCTGCTTTCCTTTCTTGTATTCTTCTGGAGTGATTCACATGCATTCAGCTTGCAATATGTTTGTCTTGTTGTCAAGGGCCTTGTGGTGAAGCTAATTAGACAGCTTTCTAATAAGCATTTTCCTTTAGGTTGATAGCCATATGCAGTTACTGAACTATAGAATCACCATGATATCCTTGCATTTTCTATTCAATGGTTCCCTGAAAGATGGTACTGTTATATTACTGAAATCTTGTAAGTTTCATTTAAATCAATTGATGCATCATTAATGAGACTCTGTCCAGTTTCCATAGATAGGGTCTTTCAGGATGCATATCAATAAGTATGCATCTCTCTTCCTTTTTGTGGTATAGCTTGTATGGTATTTGTGGATTTTGTTGTACCCATTCACTTCAAGTAGGGTGAGGTTGAGCTTCTGCTGGAGTAACTCAGTAATTCCTCCATCCAAGTACGGTATGTAGGCATTCATACCTCTTCCTGGTAAAATATGAGATCCATTCATCCCTGAATTGGCCCTATTTGTTTAGTTATGTTTATGCATATTTTTATATTTTTCTCATTTTACTTGTTTCATGTTTTATCTGTACATGCACAACAAATTTTCTCATTTTAGTTGTTTTCATGTTCATATAAAAGATGTTTATATTTGTACCCATCCTGTATCTTGAAATATGTGGTTTGAAATGTGTTTTGTTTTTCAAGTTCCCTAGGGTTATATGAAACGTCTATTTTCTGCAGAATCGTATGAGGAATCCAAACATGGGTGGAGGTTATCCCCAGCAAGGATATCAAGCTCGGCCACCTACAAACTGGGGTCCATCTTCTGCTCCACCAATGCAGCAAGCTGGCTATGGCTACATGCAGACTGGAGCATACCCTGGCGCATCAGCACAGTATAACATGTCTCAGCCGGCTTATCAAGGCTATCCTCCACAACAGCCATCTGGTGGATACCCCTCTAACTGGGACCAGTCAGCTGTCTCAGCAAATCATCAAAATCAAGTTTATGATTACTATAGTCAGCCACCTTCATCTCAGCAACAGACACCTGGTGCTTCTGCAGCTCCGGCGGACAGCACTGGTTATAATTACAGTCAGGCACCAGCTTCTGGTTATAACCAACAAGGGCAGGGTTATAGTCAAGATGGCTATGGTGGGTATCAACAGCCTGGGTATGGTCAGCCGCCACCATATGATCAACAGCAAGGTTATACTTCTGCTCCTAACTATACCAATGTAGCTCCAGAAGGACATGCTCCTTCATACGGAGCTCAAGCAGATTCAGCTCAAGGTTCATCTCAACCATCTGCAACGGGACAGCAAGGTTATTCTACTGGCCAGCAGCCTAGCCCAAACCCAGCAAGTTATCCATCTCAGGGAGCTGCTCATCCTGGTTATGGATTGCCCCCATCTTCCCAAGCTGGCTATGGGGGTCAACCACCTGCACAGTATGCAAGCTATGGAGCACCTCAATCACAGAAACCCCCAGCCAATCCACCTGTTTATGGGCAGAGCCAACAGTCACCCAGCACCCCTGGAGGCTATGGCCAGCCTGCTGGACAGCCAGGATATCCACCCTCCCAGCCACCACCATCTGGCTATGTGCAGCAACCAGATTCAGGTTCCCAGCGTGCTGCACCATCCAGTTATGGTGCCACAGGTGCTCAGCCAGGGTATGCTCCTACTTATGGTGCGCCACCAGTTGGCCAACCAGGTTATGGACAGGGTTCTCAACCATACAATGCTTCTTATGGTAGTGGTTATCCACAGCCTGCTGCTTATTCGGCTGATGGCAATGCAGCTAGCAATGCTCGTGGGACATATGAATTAGCACCAGCATCACAGACTGCTTCTCAACAGAGTGGAGTGGCTAAAGCATCACCACAAAGTTGATTTCTGTTGGACGATTCATTTTCTTTCTGGTGAATGATGTTTATGTACAAGTACTTTGGGTGTAGACAGGTTTTGTAGTGCTTTAAGATGCTCTTATTCTGTGTTTTTTTTTTTTTTATTGTACTTTTTAAATTTGTTTCTTCGGATGTTATATTGCTGTGTTGCAAATGCCGTCTACTGTTATTTTCTGGCTGTTTACTTCGAATGTTTCATGGATTGCTGACTCGGGTCATGCGAGCAAAGCTGACTGAAACCTCATAGGACCTATTCCCATTAGTTTTTCCATGTTATGCAATGAGATTCCAGGTTATCATTTTTGTTGCTTGGTGTTTCGTTCTACGTAGTCATGACGTCAAAAGCTCGAGAAAGTTGGGATTCGTACTTAATATAAAAAAAAAAGCGTGCCAAGCGATTGCTCTGGAGTGTAGTTTGTCGTGAGTGATCTGATTCCTCTAACGTGACCATTATCTTCCACGCTCTTTTTCGACAATTTCTGTGATGATAAAGGTCGTATTTGATTGTTATTTTGGAACAGGACAGTTGAGACATGTCTTTATGTTCTGTTTTTATAAGGATATAGATTTACTCTTGTTTTTTAAGCTATTATTTTTATCTTTGCAGCCATACATGTCTATACTTCTATTATTATTGAAAACTAACTAAGAGCAATGTGTGTTTGAAGAATAACCATGGGAAGGACGATAAGTCTGGCGAGTAGGAGAATAAGTTTGTCCTAATTTGCCAGCGAGGAGAGTCTCTTTAAAGTTGTGGGTATGGAGAGTTACTGAACACACTAGGTGAATTCCCGTGCGATGCTGCGGGTTGTAACATGAATAATATAAGAAATGTAAGTCAAAGAGTACCAAATTAATTCAAGAAGATGAATAGGCAAAGAAAATAATGAACCGAAAAACTAGGTTAAAATATGCAACCATATGGAGAATGCTATCATTACGATTTCAATTCAAAAAGGCTGAGCCTTAAACATTTTAAATGCAAATTATGGTTGCAATGCTAGTGAATAAGTGTTTCAAACTGATGTAACGAAACAACCCATGAGGAATAGAAGTGGAACAGTTGCACATGGGTAGAAAAAGAATATGATGCTGGAACTGCGGGAACAACAAGTGTTCTCCACGAAGAACTGCGAGAAAAAAGAGAGGATGAATAAGGCAAGGTGCATTCATTTTAATTTGTTTTCAGGAGTCGAATTCCCATTAATTTGAACAAAAAGGTTATGAATTATCTTGATTATTACAAATGTCAGGCTTTAAAGTACTGGATTTTTATGAAACTTCCAAAATTATTAGTAATTGTCTTTAAGCTCAGTTAAGTTGAAATGTCAATCTTTGATTGAAGTATTGTTACCTTCAGAATTGAAGGAGCAATTGAATTAGGCCCTCTATATGAGAATTGTGCCACCTTCGCCACCACAGGCTTGCACGCAATTGTTTTAGAAGCGCTAACTCGATGACAAGAGATCTGCATATTTACTCTGTTTGCTTCTCATCGCCCAGATTCTACGTGTCCCTCCTGATATAATTAGACTATGTTTGAAATTCCAATATATAAACTGATTTAATGTCACGGATTATCAGCTATACCCTCAGAACTACTATTTTTCTTCAGAAATAAAGCTTACATGGATGGACATCACTCATATGCATTAATAGATAACACAGCAGCCATTGTATTAAGAGAATGCAAGCCCCCATGGCAGCTGTGCAGAAAAATGAAGGCAACCACCTACTTAGTCATTGTCAAAAGATATATCACGCAGGTTAACTCAAGTAGCAACTGCAACTACTCCAAGATGATTGAATCGCAGCCAAACAAAACTAATAATCAATACAGTTTGAGCAAAAAATAAATAAAAATAAACAGAGGCAGAGCTGAACTCACCAAAATGAGTCCTCGAAGGAAACGATAGTAGGGCAAGAATAAAAACTCACAGGCAATGAAACCCTAAAATAAAAGCCAATGTAGGGAACAAACCAAGAGAAAACTAGACTTTTCTGGGAGAGAAAGCAACAAATTAAAACCTAGTCTTCTCTTAAACGATAAAAAAAAAAAAATAGACAACTTGACATGATGGGAAAGCAAGAAATGAGGCAATAGCCATGATGGCTATAGAAAACATGGCAACTCATTCCCAAACAAAATGACTTGGAGTTGCAACATTGTACTCAACAAAAATAAACAGAAGCAAACCAATCAAAACTGAAAATAAGGCACCACCTAACCTCGGCACATGCAGGCTAATCCTAGACAACCCATCTACAGAGAAGATGGAATGGCTAACCCAAAAAACCATGGACACACGGACAACATGTTCAATCAACACCTCCTTCAACACAAAATGACATCCTGCACAAATTGGGAGCGCATTTCATGGGCAATCATTCCATGACAGCAATCAAGCAAAGCCCAAGAGTCGCCCAAGTTCATCAGCAGAAGTTGAACTGAAGGGAATGAAAGTAAGCTAGCCGAGAAGCAGCCGGGAATTATTCTGATGAATAATAGATTGTGTTATTTTCTAGACAAAGTGTTTGCATGCAATCTTATAATCTCTACCTTTTCTTTTTAGCTTCTCAAGAAGAACTGCTGTGGTGAATATAAAATTGTATTCCACAGTATTTCTCCAACCTCTTGTAGGTTTTTAGTTTTTTTTTTTTTAGATTTTTAATTATGGAACAAGAAGCGGACACGGAAGTTTTGCCGAAAGAGGCAACATAATAATCTGATACCGTGGGCGTGGAGAACAGCTTCGATAGGTCACCGGATCTTTTTCGAGTAATTAAGTTTTTGAGGCTTTGATGGATGAATTTGTTGGAGCATCGAGCAAGCGATACACGTGGAAGCAAGTCGAGGCCGAAAAAGTCCTTCAGTGCTTACAATAATAGTTCGCTGGGCTTTGATTCGATGCAAGCTGCCATGCAGCATAGAAAATCTGTCAAGGGCCCAAAATGAAAATTATATAAAAAAGAAAAGTAAGGGAAATAACATATGGCAATAGTATAGTGGTCAATGCAAGACACTGTATCACCTTCACTGCACAGTATTTCCAGCAGATCAACAAAACAATAGTCCAGGGCCCTGGCCAATACAAAACCCTACCCTCTCTTTCTCTATCTCGCTCGCTCTCTCTCTTCCACCCGTCACGAACAGTAGAAAATTTGAGGTATTGGAATTAATCTTAAGAAATTAATGTATTGTCCTATTAAATGTTGCTTTTGATTTGACACAAAGATCTGATTGTATGACATTTAGAAAAGGAATGGCATCGAAGCTAGTGCAGTTGCAATCCAAGGCTGCTCAAGCCTCGCAGTTGGTGGCAAAGCATGGTGTTTCTTATTACAGGCAGTTGCTAGAGCAAAACAAACAATACATCCAGGACCCACCCACTGCTGAGAAATGTAATCTTTTGTCAAAGCAATTGTTTTACACTCGTCTCGCCAGGTTGGTTTTCTTTGTTTAATTTTTTAATTGAATTGAATATTGGTTGACTGCTAATTCTTTGGCTGCGTTTAATAGATTTCGCAATGGCAACAACAACAATAACATGGACTATTTTTATTTTTATTTCGTATTAGGCAGTATAATGGTTAGATTTTGGTTCAAATAACCCGGCTCAATTGGCTGCTTAAAACTTTATTTGGGTTGTTTATGTTGCATTCGGGTCCTGAATTTAGGCTGCCCGGGAGGGATTAATGTCATAATATAAGTAGTTGATTGACATAGAATATTAGTCTTTATAAATTTTGGATATCACGTCGGGTCATTTGTGTGCCCTTTTTTATGCTTGAACTACCTCGTAAGGCAAACTAATTGTAATTGCAACCGAGAAAGAATTCCATTGTTTAGTGGGTCAAGTCTGTTGCCAGTGTTCTTGTTTTTTTGTTTACCTTTTCATTCTATACCAGTCTAGTAAGTCTGTAATTGGGATATTTCATCCTTTCTAGCTGGAATTTGACCTGGTTCCTCATTATTAGCTTCCCTGATTCTGTATGGATTCATTTTGAAGGGACTAGTTAACTAACTAAGAACTTTACAGTGTACATCTGTAAAGACTTTGTCTTTGACAATTCACATTTTTTAGATTTGAAACGATGGAGTTGAGTGGTCCATTGCCGAGTAGTTGGTGGCAGATTGTTCAAGGTTAGAAGCGTTAATGATATCTATATCTCCTGTTAATTCTTGAAATGTGGAGATTTATTAGTCGTGCAATTTAGTCCAGAACTGCTGTTAAACTAGCAAATGGTGTTGCATTGGAGATGAATCTTGAAAGAGTTGATAGAAGGTTGAACCTGTTGGTGATTTGTGAGATCAAAATAGAACTGTTTGATATCATGAAATCAACCATTGAATGGAGAAGCGGACATTTTTCAAAACTTCAACTCTTTCGGCAAGGGGTTGCGCACATTTTCAATTTTTCTCGTAGAATGGTTGTGTAATTGTGTCTCGTCTATTGCCAATTAGGTTATATCTGTTGTCTGGCTGGTACTCATGCACTGTTGTGTTTGGTTTGTGCTTTTATTATTTCTAGATTTAATTGATACATGACTGAATTCCGAGTTTTAGTGCAACATGGAATGTAAAACAATGCTTATTCGTTTTACTCCTCTCATATTAATGTGTTTTTTAATATCTGTACTGATGTTCCTAGTGCAGAAAGTGAGATCGGGAATCACTAAGATAATAGTATTCTGTATCTTTCATTCTTCCTTTTCTTTCATTTATGTTCTAAACACTGAACAAAATACCATGAGAATTGTGACATATAATTTGAGTTTTTAGACAAGTAAATAGTGACTGACAGTTGATTCCATAAATAGTGTTTGCAAACAATATATATGACCCTGAAAAAAAAAATGTTTGGTAGTTTTTAACAGAAAATGTTCTATAAAAAGTAATCAAAATTGCTGCTGTATTTTAACAAGCAAAAACTACGTGTTCCTCTTCAAAAACATCTGTGTTTGCTTAGCTTCTTGCCAATTCTCAGACTATTTCTTGGACATTAATTTCAATATTTTTCATATTAATCCATTCATTTGGGTATGTGAAACAGCATTCCTGGGCGTTATGAAGCCTTCTGGAAGGAGCTTGATTATGCCAAGCAGCTGTGGAAAAACAGGAAGGAATTGAAGGTTGAGGATGCTGGCATTGCTGCTCTGTTTGGGCTGGAGTGCTTTGCATGGTTTTGTGCGGGTGAGATTGTTGGTCGAGGGTTTACATTTACTGGCTACTATGTCTAAGTGCTGTAAGAAGAATGTGCCATTGGAGTTAAACTGATAAATCTTGTTCCTCCATCTTGTTGTCAATTGGCCAAGTATGCATATTAAATTTGCCATCCTGCAAAAAAACTGAGATAGGAAACTCATGTCAGCTATGATTTTCCTTTTTCTTGCATTTTCCCATGGATCGAGAGCTGTCACTTGATCATCTTAGCTTGTGGTGCAATATCTTTTGAGCAGTTTTCTTCAAAAAAATAAAGATTAAAGGAGAGTGGGGAGGGGATGACCCTGAGTCCTCCAACATATACTTGGGAAATTACATAACCTTGGTTTCAGGATTAGTGCCATTTACTGGAAAAGCAGTTTTGGTCAAAACTTGGCTATATGGTTGGCAGAGCCAACCGATTTATAACAATCGTCACGAGTACCTGAAGCTTATCGGTTATACGAGCTTCCAAACTGTCATTATCCACCTTATTTTCTTCACTTTTAATTGTTGAACCTTCTTCACAACCAACCCTTCTAGATAATGTATTTGCTACAGAACTCTCTTTACCTTTCCCGTATAACATTTGATGCGTGAATTCTATTATTTTAGTTAACTCTTTTTAATGTATTGGAGTATGAATCTTTTTTTATAAAATATGTTTTAAACTCCCAAGATTAATTCTAATCAAGAATTGATCATCCTCCAATTATCATCAATATGGTTATGTACTTCTTTTTAATAAATTGATAATCCTAAATATCTTGTACTTAATGCCTTGCTAAATATGGTTAATGGCCTCCCTTCTTATCTTAAGATTGCACCCAATCCATTCACATAAATATCAATTTGCACACAAAGTACTTTTTTAGCTTGTTAAAATCTTCTTGGGCCTATCCAATTGAAGCTATGATTCATCAATAGAACGGATAATGGTGGATAATGGTTTACTGATAATACCAAGTGCCTTGATGAACTTTTTGTAATATGATATTGAACCCAGTAAGCCTTTTAATTCTTTAGCTGTACGAGGAATTGGCTAATTCTTAATGGCTTCTATTTTCTTTGGATAAGTTGCTATTATTAGTTCAACATGTCTCCTAACTAATTAGTTGATTATATATAATAGTATTATATTTATATAAATACATATTTATAATCAATAAAAGCTTAACTTATTTTTAATATCCATGATTGATATTTTCTTAAATACTAGACATTCATCTGAGTAATAAAAAATAATACATATTATATTTTTTTATTTATGAGAGGAAGTAGTTGTTTATGAAAAGGTTCATGTGACGGTTGTTTAAATGATTTTTAAATTTGAAACTATGAAGTTATTTTATATACAAAATATTATACTTTGATCTTGATATATGTTGTCTTAATCAAGATAATGAGATGATAGATATTATGTATAACATGAATTATATGAAATTACTTGAGTGATTAAAAGATGATTTATCATCCTATATGAATTAGGGAAAATATCTTATATATTCTCAAGTGATATTAACTGAGAAATCCTTAGCTAAAATAAAATTTGAAAAGAGTTTAAAATATTATTCAAATAATGAATGACTATTACGTAGATAATAAATATGATTTAATATGATAAACATATTTCATGATTTTCATAAAACATTATTCAAACAATCAATGATTATAATTTAAAACTATATATTAATATGTCATAAAAAAAAATCCAATACAAGTCTTCTGAACAAAGTTTTTGCTTATTATTCCTTGAAATGTGATCGGTGTATTAATTAAATAAAAGGAAATTATCTTAAATGACCATGATAAGTTTTTAAAGTTATATTTTTTTATATAATTTTGACTTAATAATATCAAAACCAGCTTAGATAATAATCGAGAATCATAGAATTCATCCATCAAAACATTAGTCAAATAAGAAATTTGTTCTTAATAGAAAAGCTAATCAATTGATTATACTCAGCACATAATCTTCAAGTCTTGTTTTTCTTTTTAACCAATAGAGAAAAATTGTCCTATAAAACTATGCAGTATTTATTTTAAACTTTATCTTGATTGCTGTGATCATTTACAATCTTGTTTTTTCCACAATCATTTCAATTTAATTATTCTGTTATTTTTCTTGAATGACAATTTTAGTTTAATGAAATCAAATATAATTGATAAATAAATTGTCAATCAATATATTCTAAGCACCACAATATACTTTTCAAAATAAAATTATGCTATTTTGTTGAAAACAAATTTCTTATATATTAATTCACTATTTATTTTATTTTTATGTGTTAATTGTCAAATTTGTCCAATATTCAAAACCTGATCACGTCAGGTTCGGATATAGATAGTATCCGTGAATATCCGTTGACATGTACACGTGCCGACCCAAACACAGAACTTAAAACCCTACTGCTCTCTGTTTCCGGCTTGCTCTCTGTCTCATCACCAACAGAAGAGATAGAGAGAGAGGTATGAAACTTAGCGCTCTATAATCTGCAATGGTTTTCTTTAATACTTTCATTTCATTTTGATTTTGTATTCCTCTCTCAAATCAAATCAAATCAAATCTTGCTCCTAGATATTCCTACTTGGTTTTGACTCATTTGGTTTCCCAATCTAATTACGGGCTGGTTTCTGATTTGAAACCCTAAGCTTAATGTAATCATTCAAAATTAATTGTTCTTTTGATTTTATCGAGGCAAGATCTGAATTTGATGGTGTTCTACGTTTTATTTTGGACTGGGTTAGGTAATTCATAATGGCTTCAAAGCTAGTTCAGTTGCAATCGAAGGCTTGCCAGGCCTCAAAGTTTGTGTCTAAGCATGGTTGTGCATATTACAAGCAGTTGTTAGAACAGAACAAGCAATATATCCAGGATCCACCCACTGTTGAGAAATGCAATCTTTTGTCCAAGCAATTGCTTTACACTCGCCTCGCCAGGTTCGTCTTTCTTTCTCTATTTCATTTAACTTATACGAACCATCATTAATTTTTTTTTTAAAATTACGGTATCTGTAGCTTTTAGTATTTGTTTCTCTTATTTTGAGTAACGTGGTCTCTCTTTTTAAAGACCTACCTTGTAAATGCCGTCAATTGCTATGTTACCCAAGTGTTGCAGATGCGGATGAAATTCAGAATTATGAGGAATCTTGTATTGTGTGTCTATTTAAGCTTAATTGTGAAATTTGGGATCAGATGATCTGTCTGATCTTAACCAGCTTGCCCGGATCTGTTTTGGCTTGTTTGATTTGCATTTTAGTCCTAAATAAAACCGATGTAAGGAATCAAGTAACATAACAATGCGATGTAGATTTTTTAGCCTATGAAACAGTATTAAACTAGATCGATTTGTAAACATGTTAGATAGATCATATGTCGTGTCTTTTGTGTACACTCGTGTGTGTCCATGTGAACTGGGTGGATTATACTAGTTAGCCCACTAATGATTGTAGACACCGAAAAAGTACTAGGCAGAAGTGTAGTGATGTTGGATGAAAAGGGCAAAAGATAGCTACAATTAGCCAACATAGCCAAAGACTGGTTGTCTGGGTTGAACAACCAGAAAACAGAACAAACCTCTTATAAAATTATCAAAGTTGTTTCTTAGTACAATAGTAGCAGCCCTTAAATACTAGCAAAATCCTAAATAAAAGAAATCCTAGCCCTTAAAAATAACTAAATCTTAGCCATCCAAACTGCCAAAATAAAAAATATGTAAATAAACTATTAAAAGAAAAACCCTAATTATATGAAGACTACTTCTGTTTTAGCTCCTGCATCATGTAGTGTTATTTCTCATTCAAGGAGGGCTTTCCTGCTGCTAAAAGAATGCATTTTGAGGGGAGTGAAGTGGCTAAGAACTTTATTGGTTACTTTGAAAAGAATATGCTTTTAAGAACTCACTTATTTGGACTTAAATGTTCAAATTGAGTTGTCCATTTTAAATAATTGGCTAGCAGCTTGTTGAAGGTAAAAAGGCATTATTGATAATACTATGAGCTGCTGATCCTTGAAATGTGAAAATTTACATGCATGGTCAAGAATTGTTGTTGAATTAGTAAACAATGAAGCATTGGAAATTAATCTTTCAAGTGCTGATGGAATCGAAGTTTTAGAAAGGAAAATTGTTGATAATACCATGCGCCGCTGATCCTTGAAATGTGAAAATTTATGTGCACCAGTCAAGAATTGCTGTTGAACTAGTAAACGATGATGCATTGGAAATTAATCTTTCAAGAGATGATTGAATCAAAGTTTACATAAGGAAATCGACTATAAATGGAGAATTGAACACACTTTTCAAAAATACTATTTCCAGCTAGAAAATTGCACCTGTCCCTTGTTTTCTTCTAGGAAGGTTATGTAATTTTGTGCTGTATATATTGTCAATTAGTGTTTTTCAAAACAGGATTATGCATTATTGTTGTTGATGACTCATATTAGTGATCTTGTTGATGGAACCAGAATATCAATGCATACATGTTTTCTTTCTCCTCTCATATTCATGTTTTTTAAGTCATGACAATGTGTTTTCAAAAAGGGAGTGCACAATCACTGAGATAGTTTTGTATAACTTCGATTCTTCCTCATCTGGAAGGCTTAGGTGACATCATTAATGTTTTGGATACCGAACAGGTTAAATCTCACCGGTTATTTTGGCATATGATTTGATTTTTAGGAACAAGAAATACTAAATACTGTAGAGATGGTGGGGATAGATTCCATAAAGGTGCCTGCAAGCTCTATACTTGAAACAGGATAAAAATAACCCGAACCTGTAGTGGATTTGAACAGCGCATATTCCTTGGATTTGAACAGCACATATTCCTTAAGTATTCAAATCAGTGTTGCATTGTGAACCAAGAAGAAAAAAAACGTATTTCCTTATAAAGAATATCGGAGCATGCATTTACTGAAGTAGCATCTTTTTAGTGAATGTATAGACAAATTCTTGTGTGCAAAAATGAGGGAGGCACTATTACTTTAACATTTAATGCATTTTGTGTTTAGACTTTTATTTCACATATTAATCCATTCATTTGGGTATGTGAAACAGCATTCCTGTGCGTTATGAAGCATTTTGGAAGGAGCTTGATTATGCTAAGCACCTTTGGAAACACAGGCAGGAGTTGAAGGTTGAGGATGCTGGCATTGCTGCTCTGTTTGGGCTGGAGTGTTTTGCATGGTACTGTGCCGGTGAGATTGTTGGTCGAGGGTTTACATTCACTGGCTACTATGTCTAAGTGCTGCAACAAGAGGACACACCTCCAGAGTTGAACTGATAAAGCTTGAGATTTCCGTTTTTCCCGTTCATCTTATTTGCAATTGACCATTGCATATATACTAAATTTGCTATCCTTCATAAAAATTGAAAAACTAGGCCAGAAAAACTCGTTTCCGTGATGATCTTCGGTACATCGCATTTTTCCTTGCATTTTCGCCTATGCCATGCGGCTGTTCCTCAGGCTTTATTCCGTTTGCTCAGAATAACATGCCTAAAAAAAACTACAAGGAAAGCATTTTTCTTGAAGGTGAGTTATTTTCTAGTATTTGAATGTGTTAATGCAAATATCATGTATTCTTATGATGCACATCCCAGTATTTGTTTGAGCACGGGGGATGACACTGACTTAAGCCTGTGCGTGACTTCCATGTTGAATCTGAAAATTTAACGTGGTGGCTCAGGATGTGGACCACCTACTGTACAAAGCTGTGATTTACCGGTCAAAACTTCAGCACCCTGAATGATTGATATATGTTCATTGATGACTGATACTCTTTTATCAGTTAAATTATCCGTGGCCGACCCATCCTGTATAACTTGTTTGACAGCATTCGTTTCTGGCCAAAGCAATTGAAGCGATTGAATTGATTTTGTGCCATTTTGTGCTGTTGGCCTGCGTGAACGTTTCCTCATGATAATTTTTTAAAGTATGTTTTATTTAGAAATATATTAAAATAATTAAAAAATATATTTTTTTTTTTGAACAAAAAGCATGTTCGCACTTCAAGCACAATTTTAGTATGTTGCTCCTCCGTAGAGGAAGCCCAGGAGTCGCAGGGATGTAACAAAGAATGCAAATGGTAGTACGTAGTTTTTACACATGTTCATCAAACTAAATAGGTTTTCCACTGATCGCCAATTATATAACCCTAATTGCAAAATTACATCTCAAAATCCTCATGTCTGCCTTGTATAGCATCAAAAACAGGATGGAGCGAGCAAGGAAATTATGTATAAGCTTATACCGCAGCTATTATTTTCAATTACGCAGCCTGTATTAGAAATTTTTTATTAGGCAGCCTGTATCAGACTTCCCTGAACTCTCCACGTTTAAAAGAGACGGTTCCTGAATGCCGTCATCACTTTTGGGGACAAAAGCAAGACAAATGCCAAGACTGAACCAAAAATCATTTTAATAGCATAGCTCAAAAAGTCATGGTCAGATTCTTCAGAGGTGCTCCTTGTGGTTGAAATGGATTTAGCTGAAGGTAGGGCTTCTATCACTGCATCTGCCAAATCTGTGATGAAGGATGAAGTGCAACCCAGAGCAGGTACACGACCCCAATTCTCAATGCCAGATTCCAGAGCCAACTCCTTATATTCCATATCAATCTCTTCAAGTGTCTCTATGTGCTCACTGACAAAGCTGAGATTTTAAATCGGAGTTAACAAGAGATATCAATGTTAAATTTCTGATTTAGATTAAAATTGAGCATGACGAGACCACACCACTAATAAAGGGAGACTGTTATGTCGAAACCAGGACAACTTCATTGAGAACAGTCTTACAGGACTCGAAAAACAATAGAACTTAAAACACACACCAAGGGCCTCTGGCCTCGACACAATATGTGCGCATCAATATTAGCTTGTGTAGTCAAATCCAAAATATCATCCATACAGCAGGTCCAGAGGTCCCTACTTTAAAATAATTTCTTATATCACACAGGAATAATTCATGTCCATAGATGCATGAAACATCCAAAAAGATCAGCATGCTGCATGTTTTAAGACCTATAATACCATCATGCATTTTGGTATCACAAATTCTTCAAAGTAGCATCTGTAAAGGATTGATGGAAACTCATACTTGCATAATTGGACTCTAAAACATTCATGGATTAGTCAATTATCTTTCTTTTCAAATACAAACAAAATGACTCTATCTTCAGTGTGAAGCCTTCATAATGATTGGAGTGCAGTATATTAACAAGTAAAACATCGTGAAAGAAGTTACTGGATCAATATATTCATGGTTTATGGCACCGACCAAACAAACTGCTAAAGCTGGCATAGTAAATATTACTTGGATCAATATATGGAATGCACAAACCTACTGAAAGAAGCTTGAATAACACCAATTAACTGTACGAAAAAGGAAAATGCAAGTTGCATACCTTACTGGTACAGCTAGAAGACTTTTGACACCTTTCTGACCAAGCTCAACAAGAACTTCATCAGTGTAGGGCTTCAGCCATTGCACAGGTCCAACTCGGCTCTGGTCAGGGAAAAAAAATCAAAGGAATGATAGGTCATATTGCAAGATCTCAGCAATAACAAAACATAAAAGTAGGCAAAGCCTAATGATGGGAAATAAGAAAATGAATGCTTAAGTAAAATAGACAGCAGCCAGGGTAGCAAGCACAATACTGTATGGTAAACCTCATTAAATTAGACTATAACCAACCTGGTAAGCAAGAGTATGATCATTGTAAGATCCTCTAGCTTTCAACTCTTGCATTATTAAGTAGATGCACTCTTCCATTTGATCTTTGTATGGGTCTCCAGCATCCTCCACATAGGTCAATGGCACTCCATGGGCACTGAAGAATATCATGACCTAAGATCCCATATAAAATTAGAATAACCAGGGGACAACAATCTAAAAAAAAGATAAGTTTGTGCCTCACAAAATTATGCATAATATTCAATAATCGAACTCACCTCTTCAGGTTTAGCAAATTTTTGCAGCTCTTCACCAATCAAGTCAGCCATAGACTTGATATAACCTTCTCGTTGATACCAGGACTGTATAATGGCGATTGGAAGCCTTGATAGATATGCATCTTCACTGAAAGTTCATTTACATCCAGAGAGGTTAAAGTTGAGCAATATTTTCAATGTTCTGCAAAAAGAAGGAAAGAAAATTGGCACGGATATAACACCTAAATATATTCTGGAGAACACGGAGGCTTGACCCAGTTGTGGAGATCGAGAACTGTGGATAAAGTGGCAGCACTACAAGCTTCGTTATCTTGTCCTTCTTAATCTGCCAAATAAAACAAGTATGATTGATCAAGTAAATGTTATTAGGAGATTCACAACGAACTTCAAAGGATACATAAATTGAATACAAAAGTTGGAGTCTCACCTGATGAATTGCTTCCTCAGTGAATGGGTACCAATACCTCATTCCAACGTAGACATTTGCAGTCAAACCCTTTGCTTTCAAAGCCATTTTGATTCCATCAGCCTGCAACAATTTTCTCAAAAGTCTAAATGTATTTGGCTTCAGGAAGAAGCAGTGGTACACATAAAACTGATAAAAGGAAAGAAAGCAGAACGTAAAAACTGAAACATGGTTTTCTCAAGGAAAAAATCTAAAGCCACAAGCAAAGATCACCCAAAGAAGAAGCCAGGAATCTTAATTCTTAAAAGGGCATGCATTCTACCTGCTCATCCGTTATTTTACGCAAAGGCGAGCCCCCTCCAATAGAAGCATACCCTTCTTTACTTTTAGGAGCACGAAGCACAGAAATTAATTTTGCCAAAGGTTTCTGAAGAAATTGAAACGGCCTGGGAAGTCTTATAATATCCTGCAATATAATAACATTACTACTGTCAGATCAACACCAAACCCTAAACTACGAATGTTGTCTTAAATAAAGAATCGACGAACAAGCGACATACTGGATCAGCAAACAAATTGAACAAAAACGGCTGGACATCATTAAGCGTTTCGGGCCCTCCAAGATTCAAAAGAAGCACGCCAACCTTTTCTTCTGTCACATGCAAATGAGAATCAACAAAACCTTCACAGTATGCGCCTACTCCAAGTACAGAAGCAGCGCAGAATGCTTGCCCACCCGGATTTCTCTTCAAAACCGGACCAGACAAGTATGATCTCCCGCTAGCTGTCATTTCCTTATTAGCCGAACTAGAACTCGAAACCACTAACGATTCTCGAGAATAAAGTTTATCCGGCTGCTGAAATTCCTCGGACGAGTGCCTAGCTACTGAAACCACAGATCTAACACGCGGGCACGAGCTGCAAATTAACCAACAATATCAATAATAATTCAGATCAATTGAATAAAATCAGCCGACATGATCCAGACCATCATGAATTATCAATCAAGTAAAAATAAAATCTATCAAGAAAAAATGCAAAAAAAAAACCCGAATTACCTTGAGAAATTACGATTGGAAACAGAGAGCTTCGTCTGGGGAAGCGCACCACAGAACGACGTGGCGTCCATGGCTTCGATTTGAAGAATAGCGATAAGGAAAAGAGTAGCTAAGACGAAGAAAACAAGGAGAAGAGAAGGGAGGCTGTGGGTGCCAATGGAGTTTTGGGTGTTTTTATAAAATAAAATAAGGGAAAAAGTCAAAGAAGAAAGCAAATGGCTTTGGTATTTAGGTGGGTTTCCAGGATGCTGGGGTTTGACTGCTATCTCTCCTATCACCGCTCCTCTTTTTCTCTTCGGTGTGGTCTCATTTAAGTTTTTAACTTTTCAGAGTGATGTAAATTTTTATTTTAGATGAATGTTTTTTTTTTAAATATTAAATTAGTATTTTTTATTGATTTTCATACACTATTTCAAAAAATAAAAAATATTTTAATATATTTAAAAAAATACTCAGCATCAGATACCAAATATAACATTTAAAAAAATTATTTAATTTATTTATCATATTAATATGAAAAATACATTATTAAAAGAATCTAATTTTAACTCATGTAAATTAGCTTGGGACTGTAGGTCATTGATGATTATTGATGCCTTTTTTTATCAGGATGAATGAAATTAAATTATTTTTTTTCTAGATATTTTTAAAGATTTATTTTCAACATCTATTTATGTAAAAAATTAAATTAAAAGGAAAGCATATTATTATTGCGTGGATGTCACTTTGACACGACTGGAAAATCAGAGTACCAACCAGAATTTGTCGTCTTCTTATCGCGGTGGCAGTCAAAGAGGGTAGGTTTGATTTTCAAGAAGCTGAGAAAAGAAGGTGCACAAATCCGCGTCGTTTTGGTGGAATAAGTTTTGAATCTTTCTTTCTTTTGTGTTCCTTAATTTACCCTTCGTTTAGAAGCTAATCTGGATGAAAACCCTGTCTAAGATGGTACTTTCATAACCTGCTTTAGTTTAGGGTTTTTGTGAACCACTATATAAGCTTAACTCCAAAACCACCTCCTGCGTAGTTTTTCGGCAGCAACATCACGACTCTGTTTCTCTTTTATAGAGTGCCGCTTGTTCCATGGTAACAAGATCTTTTATGCCGTGTTTTGATTGGTTAAAGCTGTGATTTTATGTAAAGTATAACAATCTTTTTATATGCAAGAATGAATTTGATTACGTTAAGGTGTGGATCGGCTCTATAACAGAGTCAGCAGCAGGCGCCGATCCATGGCGACCTGACTGCCGCTTAGAGCCAAAATTCAGTTATGGCCGGATGAAGATACCTTGAAACTCATTGTTATTTCTTGACACAATAATCCGGTTACATCTCTATTCACCAGTCTCTCTTCTTTTTTTTGGCTAGAATGGCGGCACCCAGTCAGACACGGGTGATTATTGGTCTTATTTAATGCCGAATCACCTTTTGCATGGTGCCCAAATTGAGCTGCTTTCACGATTGGAGGGAGTCATTACTTGATCATGGCTTCCTTCAAATTCTAAGCAGCTAAATTCCTTTAACTGAGCTTCCTTTTAACCATTTCAGATAACTCAAAGCTCTTTAAAACATATATATATATATATATATATATTTTAATCTGGAAAATAATCCAATTGGTAAATCCATCAGCCTTTTGGTGCTCAATTCCCTTACTGAAAATCTTTTTATCTTGTTAAACATTTACATCTTTATATAGATCTCCATTTTGCCAGCGGCATTCCGTGATCAAGACTGAGCCTTTGAATTCGATGGCATTGCTGATCTCTTTAACTGCTGACTGTCATGCTTAGTTCTCGCTTTAGAACATGTTATCAAAATACAATTGTTGAGCAACAATGACTTTAAACCAGGAGTTGATCAAGCACCAATCGAAGTTTGCTCTTTCTGTTGAACATGGGAGAATGTCAGTTGAAATATAAATGTTTGTCATCAGAGTATCAATTCAGAAACCAAGCGTTTCTCATTAAACTGGAGTTTGCAAACATGGAAAGACTAAATATCCAATCCACATCTCTGGAAGGTAGGGGTGAAGGAATGGATAAAAGGAAAGCCAGATCACCCGAGACTGTCAAGAGAAGTTGAGGCAGGAAGTGTTCAAATTTTATGTTGATACTTTGGGTGTTTTTGGAGTTCCAATATGGTTACCTAGATTTCTAAATAATACCTTTAAAGTTAATTCACAGAAGCAGAGCACCATGGCAATGATACATGTGACTCACTCATGAAAGCAAAAATATGCGCAGCTTCAATTTCATTCCTGGAACTCGAAACAAGCTTAATTGTAGGTGATGAATGGAACTCTCCAAGCTTAGATGATGTCGTAATATGACTACCGAATGAACATCCTCAGAAAATAATTTGCTTGCAAAGGGATCGAAGGACAATTCTAGTAAGTTAATGCACGACAGAACGCTAATGGTTAACAATCAGAGGGATATCTAAGATCCAACAAATCCATACTGGTAAGAACCTTAAGGCGAACTAATGAAAATTGGCTTTGTAACGTCAAATTCCGTTCATCAAAATTCAGGTGTACATGAAAAGCTTGACAGCATTATCTGCTGTAACTAAAACTTAGAGCTCAAGAGGAGAGCCGCAGACGTTTTGAAAAAATTGAAATCATAATAGCTCACCCTCGTAAGAGAGCAGCTGCATTCATAAGTGAGAATCCATCAAAATAAAAAGGACAAGATAATATATCCTCTTTATTCTAAGTGTTTATGTCTATTTTTTTCCCATGCTGTATACAAACGACTACTAATCCAGTTCTTTGCTAATTAACAATTTTCAGCATACAAAGTTAATAAAATCACAATTCAATGAGTAGTTGTTTTTGCATCACAACCTACTTTTTAATATACGTCTTTCGCTGTGCAGAAGTTAACATAATTATCTCAGACCAAATTCAGTTCAATACTGAGACTGGTGTGGTAATTCAGAAATCAAGGGTAAGCTTTTGGCACGATGATATTGCTGATCTAATTATTTATTAGACATCAAAACGATATTTGAACTTTCATTTCTACCAAACCAGAAATTTCATCTCTTTTATGTAATGCCTTAGTTTGCTAATGAATGCACCAATTGAAGTGTGCTTGGACTGTTGAACATGGGATGGCTTTTCAGCTGAGAAACCAACGGTTGTTCATGGGAGTAAAGTATGCCAACTTGCTGTGACAAAACAACACTCCAATTCTAGGAAGGAAAAAGTGAAGGAATGGATGAAAGGAAAGTAGAGCACACATAGGCAAGAGAAGATAAGTTGGAAGCGTCAACAAGGAGAAAACACAAAAGAGTCATATTGGCACAACATTTGGACATTTTTGGAGTGCAACATAGTTACCAAGATTTGTATTTAGTTTTCTTATTGTCTTCCCGTTTCAATATGCAACTGCAGGTGAAAAGTTCAGAACCAATTGCCAATTACCAGACTGGAAATTCACAATGAACAAAAAGTCAAGCAGAGTCAATTAGAAAATGGAAGTACAAGAATATTTGCATTTGATATGAAAGCATGCACAAGAATTATGCTCATCTAGTGAATCCGATTCAACCGAGGACATTTAATACTTACACAGTACCTTTAAGTTGATTCACAGAAGCAGGCATTATACCCGAACCAATCCTGAAATTTGATATACAGAATCATCCCTCAGTCACAATTGCAAGTATGCATAATCATTCATAATACCAAGCCCTGTAATCAGAACAAGCCTAAATGATGCTGATAAATGGAACTCTCACCAGGTCACAATTGCAAATAGGCATGCATTAGTTGTTTCCATAAAATGCCCAAGATCAGATTTGCAAGTAGCACGAATAACGGCTATCAGATACAATGCATAGTGCCCCACTGAGTTCTCAATAGTCAATTCATCATAGAAGAACATGTACAGGAATTGCTAGTGGATCAAAATCAGAAGAATATCTAAGATATAACAAATCCACCCAGGCAAAAGAGTTCTAAGAAAGCTGGCAAAATTGATTAAAATACCAAGTTTCATGCAACCAAAATTCCAGTGCACGGGAAATTTTTTCACAGAATTTTCAGCAAACTAAAAATTCAGAATCACAAAACTACATTGATATCTCAATAAGTCCACTCTATCAAGGAAGCAGCTAAACCCATCAGCAAGGATCATCAAAAGCAGCAATCACAGTCAAATGGGCAAAGAGGGGTATCTCCACCACTGCTCTTGCTAAAACCCAATTCCTCTTCCGTATATATGTTCAATCCATCTTCTGTTTTCTTCCGAGACCTACAAGGCGGGTCCGTAAACCTTCCCTCTTCATCTTCTTTACTCTTCTTCTTCTTCTTCTTCTTTGTCGTCAATTTTGGTTTATCTTCCCCATTTACATTTGCCTTATCAACTTTCTTTTGTTCAGGTTTCTTCCTCTTCTTTCCAGAGAAAATTTCATCTATCTCATTACCTACTTTCATTGGTGTTGAAGAGGGTTTTGCCTGCTCTACGTCTGCATTTTCTTGTTCTTGTATAGGTTTCTTTGAATAAATCTTTTCGGGCACATTCAATGGAGAAGGTTTTCCCTGCTCTATATCAGCATTTAGTTGTTTCTTTGAAGAACTCGTTTTGGGCATGCTGAATCAAACTGAAAGTTTGATACTAGTTGTTTAACTAGAATCCAAGAAAAACAAGGGCACCAAGCATCAAACACCCAATTCAATTGCCAACAAAATGTACACTAATAATTCACAGATTACTCGTGTTTTAAAACACGTACTGATATAAGTCAGCCAACTGGAGAATAGCAGAGAAACAAACAAATAACAGTTAAATACAATGGAACATCTAGCTCAAAATCAGTAAGCTGAATTCGCACATTTTCAGCCACAAAAGGCAACAAATAGTTCAAAATTGAGAATTTCTTCGAATGCCATTTTCTTCATTATTCAGTAGCAGAAAAAAAAATGAAGATTTTCAATTGAAACTCAAGAACTTGTTTGATTTTTCATTGTTTAGCACCCCCCAAAAAAGGTGTCAATTTATTTTTACAAATGTTTCATTATTTTTTTTTAAATGTCAAATTAATCAAATTCGTTCTCAATAGCAAGAGAGATTAATTTTTCTGAGCTGAATTCATCATTTGCATGAAAATAAATTCGGTTTTGCTACTTTTCCAGGAAAGCAAACACAAACAAGTTGGGAATTTTTATTTTTATTTTAGGTTTTTTAGCATGAAAATCAAATAGAAAGTAGTAATTAAGAAAGAAATAGGAGAGTTAAAAAAGATGAGAGATGAAGAACTAACCTTT
This sequence comes from Populus euphratica, assembly GCF_000495115.2. Classification (NCBI taxonomy): domain Eukaryota; kingdom Viridiplantae; phylum Streptophyta; class Magnoliopsida; order Malpighiales; family Salicaceae; genus Populus; species Populus euphratica. Next base: position 1,672,378 of record NW_011499853.1, read on the forward strand.
GGCAGCAATATGTAGAAGGAGAATAGATTGGAGACAGACAGTCAGGGAGGCAAAGAGGCAAAGAAGCGAGCGGGCCAGCAAGGAAGCTGTGGTGTTTTAAGAAACGCTATTCAAGTCGCTTCCCCAGGATAATACCATGCGGCTTTTAAGGAGTTAAACATGGACGGTTCGATTTTGATCAGGAAGTTAAGGATGCTAAAAATCAAACGAGATTAATAATATCATGCGAGCATGACTGCCACGTAAGTCTTAACGAATTTCTCACAGCTTTCTACAATAATTGTCATCTACTATATACACATAATACAAGTGCAACCTAAAACAACCATGTCAAATTTTTTTTCCTGTTTAGAGTTAAAAAGAATGTCAGTTTGGAAATTATTGTTTTTTTTTAACAATCCAAAACTGCATAAATATAGGAGTAATTTCAAATCTGCAAGAGATTTATTTATTTATCTATTTTCTTTTTTGAAATTGATTCTGAAACAAGCATGGACTAGTAGCAGGAGTAAAGCAACCAATAGCCTGCAAAATATTCTTAAATTTTTTTTGTTTGTTTTTCAAAATTTAAAAAATATTCTTAACCCTTAAAATTTCATAAAATATTTTATTTTATATATTTAATTATAATATTATTTAACTATTTTAATCACTATTATTATTATCATCACTAACTTTTCTTACACCATCATTACAATTACTTCACTATTATTTTAACTTCATCTCGCAACCATTATCTTTTATTTTAACATCGTATCATCACCACTATTTTATCATTATCATACCACTAGCAATATCTACCTCCTCATCCACCGTCATCTTTTCTCTTTAATTATTATTATCATAATTTAATTTAATTTTATTATCATTATTATTATAATTATTATTTTATTAATATTATCATATCACCACTAGAAAATATTATATCTTAAATAAAAATATTTTACATATAAATTCCTTTTTTATTTGTAAAACATTTCACCCAAAATAAACTGAATCAATCCAGGAGTTGATTGACACTCTTGTACTTGAGATGTTTCCATGTTACTTCTATTAAGTTACTCCAATGTTTTTTTTTTGTTTTTTTTTAAATATATAAAAATATAAGGATAAAATAATTACCTTCAACCTATTCTTTTAAATATATGATGAACATAATCACGTATATATATGGTTAAATTAAAGTAAATATAATCAAATATGCTATAGGACTAGTGTTTAAAAAACCCCACCCGGCCAAATTCGACAAATCAATCTATCCGAAACCTGACATAGGATAAATCGATGACAAACTTGATTTTGGTTTACCAAAACAATTAACAATATAGTTCCATGATTTTTTTTTTTTTAAAAGGAAGACCCAAATCGACCTAGAGATTGAGTACATGAATGGCAAACATGAAAGGGTATTTAAAATTACAGTAAAATTAAAATAATTGTGTTTAAAAATATTTAAAAATATTTTTTTTGCTTAATTTTTTTTTATTCTACTCACTATCAACCTGGAACGGACAAATTAATGAAAATCTTGATTTTATTTTATCAAAACAATATAGTTCCATAATTTAAAAAAACAATATAAATATACCCAAATCAACCTACCCATCTGACTTGCAACCTAGAGCCTAGGTACATGAATGGCGAGTTATGTACAATTAAAATAATATTTTTTTTAAAATACTCTAAAACAATTCTTTTTATTAGCACATTAAAATTATTAAAAAAAAAAACCCAGATTCTATAACGAACACTCCCGAAACATGCACGAGGAAAAGCAGAATCAAATCGAAAGCACGCCACTCCTACCGAAAATGTCGGTCACAGCTTGAGCATGAAGATTTTAGCGTGCTAGCATTGGAACGGAACACCAAACTGCATCATCATCTTCTCGGAGGCTGAATCGTTTGGGGAGCATTTTCCAAAAGCAATAATGATATTGATTCCAAAATTTCTTATTTTAGTATCATCCATTCAAATAACTGTTCTTGTAAGTTGATACATGGAGCGATGCAAGGCTTTTCACTCACTCTCTTCTTAGTAACAACTAACAAAATCATAGGTCTCGTCTAGCCATACAACATGCACTTCAAGTATCAACTTAGCGCAGTCATACAGCTCATAATCCTGGAATTGGGAACTGAGTTGTAAGTGCTTCAACTCTTCTTTGAAGATCTGATACTTTATCAGTTAGAGGGAAATCAGGGGATTTAACAAACTTTAAGAAATCCTGGAGCTTGGATCCGGATACTGATTTTTTAGCTTCGAGACTTATTTGTACTCCTTCATGAATCAGGTCAGCAGTAGCCACAAATTCTCTCTCTGTAAATCCTCTGGTAGTCATCGCAGGGGATCCAATGCGAATGCCACCAGGAACCAGGGCGCTCTTATCACCTATTTAAATTAGCAGAGCAGCCATAAGCAAGGAGCGGCAATAAAGGGACAGAGACTGGGATTGAGAGAGACAAGGAAATAGAATATAGAACAAGGCTAACCAGGCACAGAATTCTTGTTGAGGGTGATAGAAGCCATGTCAAGGATTTTCTCCACCCGAGCCCCATCAAGCCCCTGTTGACAGAACATATATTGATAAATATGCGAGAAGTAAATGGGGACAGATGTCACTTGCTGAAAAACGATGCATAAAACAGTTTGTCATAGAAAGATGCTATCTGGTCAAAATAGTGACCATGCCCTTTCAGGTTAAAACTCTGCAATAAAAATCAAAGGTTACAAAATCAGGCCGAACTAATTCATAAGCATTACAATGATCATGTACAAACAGAAGTGCTCTCAACAATACAGGCATGAACACAAACTACATTGCTGCATTCATTGACAAGTGACATCATATGGATAGGATGCTTCTGAGAATTGGTTCATAACATCTTATACAGCGTTTATGAACAATGTATGGTTAGGATTCTTCTGAAAATTGACCATAACATCTTATGCTCTTTTTGCAGCCATGTTACATAAATTGATTTTACACTTGAGATTATGATATCCAAGTAATAGCAAAGGGCATTAATATGCTGGGAAAAACCTTAATGGCGACAGATAACCAGCAAAAAATTGCAATACATCTCAGAAAATAATGGAGACAACGAAGCAACAAGACACTTACCAGTGGCCTCAGATCTACAAGAATGAGATGATTGTCGCTCCCACCAGAAACCAGTTTATATCCTAATTCAACCATCCGGTTTGCAATTGCTCTAGAGTTACAGATGACCTACAGGGAAAAGCAACAAGAAAAAGTTAGGATGAATTAAAACGTATCTTGGACCATGTTTAACCAAGAGAGTACAGTACCTGCTTCTGGTAAGCTTTAAATTCAGGGGATTGTGCATGCTTCAAGCAAACTGCCAGTCCACCAATTGTGTGATTATGAGGACCGCCCTGCACAACATTTCATAAACTCTGCTAGTTTTAGAATGACCTGAAGGTGAAACTCCATAAAGCAGAAAATCTAAATCAACTTCTAACATGCATTAGCAACCCACTTGTAAGCCTGGAAAAACAGCATTGTTGATGGCAGATTCCATGTCAACTCCTAGAACAGGATCTTTTTTGAAAAAGATCATTCCACCTCTTGGACCTCGTAGCGACTGAAGAGAAATGAGAGAATTTTCAGGTCGTCTATTTGCAGATCAACACAGCAAGAGTTGCTGTTCGCATGTCAATTGACAACAAAATTATGCAGGGCACATTCACATCAAATTAAGATCCATACAAAATCCAAAACGCTATATCCCATGCTAGACCAGGAAACATGAAGTGGCATTGGGGCCCAAACTGATAGTAAATACCAGAAAAATCTTCTCGAATAGTCATCTGGACTTACCTTGTGTGTTGTAGTTGTCACAACATCACAGTACTCAAAGGGGTCGGCAACAACAGAAGCAGCAACAAGACCACTTATATGAGCCATATCCATCATGAGAAAAGCACCGACAGCATCTGCAATCTTTCAATGCACATAGATTGTAGTTAGTTAGCTGTTAAAGCAGGGGGAAGGGAAATCTGGGAAAAAATCACCTTGTGCCCCTATATTTTTAATTTAGAGTCATATCACACCCTCTACTCCATTTTCCATCATGACAACCCTTCTGCTTAAACTTTTGGAACTTTTTAATCCTTCCATCCACCTCTGTCATGGAAGTCTGTTGGTTTATTAATGCTATCAGTTGATCAATCCTTAACCAATCAAATATCAACAAGCATTCATTCTAAAAGTCATCAGATACCCCTCCACTACACAAGTTTGGCCAAATTAATCCTTTTGCTATGAATTAGACTTAACTAATAAATAAAGCATAAAGTGATTGATTTGATTAATTTATGGATTATCAAGTTACATCAGCAAAAATAAAATTTAAGCCTAAAATGTAAATAAATATTTAAGTCATTAATTTTATGCTTTATTTAGAATAAAGCATAAAAAATAAAAATTATAAGGTTAGGTTTAATAATTTTTCATGCTTTATTTTATTAGTTAAACTAAATTAAATACCTAATAATAATTAAATCCTTCATTTTTTTGCTTTATTTTATAAGTTAAGCCTAATTTATAGCAAAAGAGCTAATGAGATCAAACTTATATGGCAGTGGGGGTATTTGATGACCTTTAGAATAGACATGTGTTTACATCTAATTGGTCAAGGACTAGTCAAATGAGAGCATTAGTCGAACTAGAAGACTTGCGTGACAGAGTTGAATGAAAGGGTTAAACGGTGTCAAAAGTTGAAGTAGAAGGGTTGGCATGGCTCAAAATAGAGTAGAGAGTTTGATATGACTAAAAGTTGAAAATACAAGGGCACAAGGTGGTTCTTGCCTGGAAAAACAAGGGCACAACAAAAAGCAAAACAAGATTAACAGCATGTAACATCTACCTTCCTCATGCGAGGATAATCAAAATCTCGAGGATAAGCACTAGCACCAGCAATAATGAGTTTTGGTCGAAAGAGGATAGCTGTTTTCTCAAGCATATCATAATCAACCAGGCCTATAATAAGTGTTGGGGAAAAGGATTAATAAACATCACCAAACCAATATAGTCAACCATTTTCTCCTAATCTGATAACAATGACATATCACCTGTAGATTCATCAAGTCGATATGGCATAGACTCAAAGTAAATTGATGTCCCAGATACCCGCCTTTTAGGAGTCATGAACCCATGAGACAAGTGTCCCCCATGAGGCAAGTCCAAACCCTAATTTAGTCACATTAAATATAAATATAAAGATTTTGCATTGTGAAACTGCAAAAGCATTAATCAGAGAGAGAGAGAGAGAGAAACAATTTACCATGATTCGGTCATGAGGTTTAAGAAGTGCAGTATAAACCTCAAAATTAGCAGGGGATCCAGACAATGGTTGAACATTAACACCCCACTTCTTTCCATCCAAGTTAAATGATGCCAGAGCCCTTTTTTGACAAAGGGTTTCAAGCTCATCAATGTGCTCATTTCCGCCATAGTATCTGCAATATATAGACAATCATCAGGCTATAAAAGACATTCAAATTTTCAACACAAAAAAGAAAGGCATCTAAATGAAAGAAATTTACCTTTTACCAGGAAGTCCTTCAGAATACTTATTTGTTAAGCACGAACCAACTGCTTCCATCACTGCTCGAGATGTGAAATTCTCTGATGCAATAAGTTCAAGGCTTTTGAATTGCCTATCCTTTTCCTTATTTATAATTTCAAGCACTTCAGGATCAGCTTCACTGAGTCCATAATCTTTGAAGCTACTTGTGTCAGCTAGGCAATTATGACAAAAAATTCCATTCACAAAGAGTCAGTCTCACCACTCATCACCAACAGATTATATCTAGAATCATATTATATATAATTCTATTTGTCATTCTCGTTGCATAAAGCCAACCAAACAGTTAAATAAATAACTGACGTATTCTAGTTGAAAATTGATAGCCCTTAAAACCTAGACGCTCTGTGATAACATTTGAAATACAGCTAAAAAAAACAACAAAGCACAACTTTTTTCTTAAAAAACCAAACCTTTCAATAGAATCACAACAATTACATAAGGTCAATGTTCCCTTGTTCGGACTTCAAGAGATAAGCAGGAGAATAATAAAAAAGAACAAAAGATATTATTGTTACCTCCAGTTTCAGGGATAGGCACAGAAACAGAAGAGGGGGGTCTGCCAGTGACCAAGATTCCTTCAAGGGAAGAAGCCCTGCATGGCTTCACTGAATTAAGCTTAACGTGATATGGAAACCCAATGATAACACTCCTTTTCATTGGAAAGGCTGGCCCTTTTGACAAAACAGGCTGTTGCAAAGAACCCATCACTGCGGCTCCACTGGTGGCTTGCATTTCTAGATTTTTACAAACACCTCACCAAAAAAGTGCCTACAAATTCCAGTCAAATAATATAAGAATTCAATCAGAAAGTTTAAATTTCTGTTTAACGGAACTATCAGGCATAGTAACATCAATTTCACATGGAACAAAGATGGAAAAGGGAACAAAAAAAAATATGAAGGGAACTAGCTTGCCTTCAAAATCTTGTTTACCTGTATCTCTCTGGGTCTCGAGCCGTGCGTGCAGTCGATTATGAAGCAAGTTTGGAGAGAATTGTGCTCAAAACCCTAGTCTTTGCTTGAAAAGTGTGAGCCGCGCTTTTTGAGAAGATAATAATAATCTATCTATATATATTATTTTAAGGATATATCTTTAATGATTAAAGTCGATGAGTAAGTTAGTAAAATTTTAAAATTAAACGCAATTTATAATTAAATATAAAAACATAAATTCAATAACAATGTATTTTATTAGACAACAAAATCCTTAAGTTTTAATATCCGTGACGTATTAAAGGACTTTATTGAAAAAGTAAACATATTGTTCTGCTTAAAAAAAATTTTACATGCCAGAATAAAAAAAAATCTTTATTCCATATATGCCAAAAATTCTAAGTGTCTTGCTTCTTCATTTCTTCTTCTCAGTAATTATGTTTTTTTTAAAAAAAAACAATTTGTTTAAATTTATTTTTATATATATTTTAGATATATGCTAATATTAAAAATAATATTTTTAAAATAATATCGCAATTATATTATGTATATAGTATATGACAGTTATTGTAGACAGCTGTGAGAAATTCGTTAAGACTTACGTGGCAGTCATGCTCACATGATATTATTAATCTCGTTTGATTTTTAGCATCCTTAACTTCCTGATCAAAATCGAACCGTCCATGTTTAACTCCTTAAAAACCGCATGGTATTATCCTGGGGAAGCGACTTGAATAGCGTTTCTTGCTGACTGTCTCCAATCTATTCTCCTTCTACATATTGCTGCCAAAGGTTAGTTCTTCATCTCTCATCTTTTTTAACTCTCCTATTTCTTTCTTAATTACTACTTTCTATTTGATTTTCATGCTAAAAAACCTAAAATAAAAATAAAAATTCCCAACTTGTTTGTGTTTGCTTTCCTGGAAAAGTAGCAAAACCGAATTTATTTTCATGCAAATGATGAATTCAGCTCAGAAAAATTAATCTCTCTTGCTATTGAGAACGAAAAAAAATAATTAAACATTTGTAAAAATAAATTTACACCTTTTTTTTGGGGGTGCGAAACAATGAAAAATCAAACAAGTTCTTGAGTTTCAATTGAAAATCCTTATTTTTTTCCCGCTACTGAATAATGAAGAAAATGGCATTCGAAGAAATTCTCAATTTTGAACTATTTGTTGCCTTTTGTGGCCGAAAATGTGCGAATTCAGCTTACTGATTATGAGCTAGATGTTCCATTGTATTTAGCTGTTATTTGTATGTTCCTCTGCTATTCTCCAGTTGGCTGACTTATATTAGTAGGTCTTCTAAAACACGAGTAATCTGTGAATTATTAGTGTACATTTTGTTGTTAATTGAATTGGATGTTTGATGCTTGGTGCTCTTGTTTTTCTTGGATTCTAGTTAAACAACTAGTATCAAACTTTCAGTTTGATTCAGCATGCCCAAAAAGAGTTCTTCAAAGAAACAACTAAATGCTGATATAGAGCAGGGAAAACCTTCTCCATTGAATGTGCCCAAAAAGATTTATCCAAAGAAACCTATACAAGAACAAGAAAATGCAGACTTAGAGCAGGCAAAACCTTCTTTTTGGGCATACTGAATCAAACTGAAGAACCTATACAACAACTAAATAATTTTTTTTATTTTTTTTTTATTTAATTTTATAATTTAATATCAGATTGATTAATAATTGACTTTCATAATTTATTTTGATTTTTTTTATAGAGTTATCACGATCTTATAACTTGAATTGTAAATTTATCAGGTTAACTCGAATCGATTTAATATATCATAGTCTTAATATTTTTTAAAAATATCATCTAATAAATTACCAAATCAATATTTAAAACAAATATCATTTCCAATATACATCATATTTTAAATTTATAATTATTATTTTATTAGAAAACACCAGATTAATCATTTATGGTCAAAACTTAGAATCTGTTAGGATTGTGGTTATAGTTACAGTTTAAAATATTTTTTATTTAAAAATATATTAAAATAATTTTTTTATTTTAAAAAAAATATTTTTAAAATCAACACATCAAAACGATCTAAAAATATAAAAAAAAATTATATTCTCAAACAAAGCTTTAGACATAAACCATAAAAGTGCTTATCTACAACAAAACAACATTAAAGCTTCTTTATAATCATGAAAAAGTAATTAAATACAAGCATATTCATTTCCAAAAAGAATCCCTAGGAGATTTTAAAAAATAAAGCATAAATATCTCAAAATGAATTTGTATAATTGCTCTTCTAATAGAAGTGACAAAGCAAATATTTAGTTAAAATAGGTGTTGAAACAAAGATAGTAAACGATACGGTAAAAAATTTAAGATGGAAAAGCTTTAAAATAGGGCCTTTTTCAAAATGCTTTCTTTGAATTTCTCTGATGGAAAAGCTTTATAATATTAAACCATTACTATTTTTTTTTTATCATGAATAAGTTGTGGCTAGATCTACTAAATATAGTTCTATCTTTTTTTTATAATATAAATTATAATTTTTAAATCCGACCTGATATAAAAATCGAGCTACAGGTTAGAGCTACAGGTTAGATGAATTGATTTAAATGAATTGATTTAGATCAACCTAAAATAAATATATTCCACTAACCTTAAGTCTTTTGCTGTTATCTCTCTTTTAAACTCCAAAAACCGGTCGAATTGCAGGATCTTCAGCCAATTGCGGTAATCTCTTTCCATATTTACATTCAATGCACATATATAAAAGATTTGTAATTAGCGCTAAATTAAGTAATTTATCATAAGCGATTGAAATGAAACCAAGGCTATATTCAAATCCAGGTGATGGTGTTATAATGATGGATTTGCTATTACAGAATACGACTCCACTGTTCTGCTTCCACAACTCTTTACATCTTTTTTTTTTAAAAACGCCATGCCACCGCAACTTCAGATTGCACACGGCGGTTATGCTACTGGGTGAAAGCTTCGATGAACGAAGCCATAAAGAGAGAGCAGGATTCTTTCCCCTCCCATTTATTTTAGTCTTTTTTAGTGTGTATTGTATTTTCTTTCTTTCTTTTATAGTTTTTTTGTTTTTGTTTCAAGCCACAAAAACACTAGGTTTTTTTTTCTTTAATCCTTTATCCCCAAGATCCCTGCTCGGCTAACGTGTGCCACTTTCTTAATCTCTCTAATCTACCACTTCCATGACAAACATAACAAACCCACTGTCCATTTTTTCTCTAATCTTCCCCACTTTTCACCCTCAAAATCCTTCGTCTGCAAACGTATACCAATTTTCACAATAAGAGCCCTTAATTCACACTCGTATCCATGTCCGCACTAATCAAAACTGGATCATCATCATCATCACAAGATTTGACCCCCCTTCAAACAACCACTTAACAAACTCTCCCTACATTGCCAACACATTCATCCACCAACCCACAAAGTCGTTTTCACCACGGTATGGCTTTGCAAATTGAAGAGTTTATGTTGTCGAAAGATTTATTAATAAAATGCTAAAATGGTGATGTTTGGCTTATATATATAAAATAATTAGGTCTTATCTGAGTTTATCCGGGTTTTATGGATCCCGGGGTCAATCCTTCTAGTTAATTGGGTTTTACCAAGCCAAATCTCTGACTGATATTTTTTAAACCCGACCCGATTCTAGCCTTGAGTTTTAGGTTGACGTGCCAGGTCGGGCCGAGTTTTAAAACAATGATATAAACTTATTTTTAGTGTATCATTTATTTTTTTAATTTAAGAACTATAACCCTAATGAATTTCATCCATTGAATTTTACCCTTCCATCATTTTCTTTTCTTTTTCACACATTTTTTTATATTTATGAGAGAGTATTGGAGGACAAACTTAACCTAGTGCATTTAAAAAAAAATCATAAAATACTCAAACAAATGTTATAAAAACACACTTAAGAACCTAAATAAAATTTCACAAATCGAATATGAAAAAGCTGATGAAACGAGTAACAGTGGCTCATTTTGAAAGTAGAAGAGTAAGATTGAAAAATTCTAAACTACAAGGCTATAAGCGTAACATTTATAAATAAATAAATAAGAGAAGCAAACATCCTGTCGTTGCCGCACATAAAACGATTATGACAGAGGACTCGCAATTGGTAAACCATGTTAAAAATGACCCAAAACGGTGCATGTTCATCCAAATAGACAAAGAAGTTAGAATTATTATTATACAATTTTAAAAGCCAAGTGTTAGAACATAGAAAATATAAAAAAAGATGAAGTTTCAAGCGATCCTCGCAAAAGCATTAAATTCACCTTGGTATCCATAAACTGGAAAATTTTACTAGCACTTTATTAATTTTGGCTCCAGGATCTGGAGCTCAGACATGGAACTTGATTTTACAACGAAAACCCACAATAATGGTGCTATATATTTTAAGCCAACTTGATATTCATTATTTTCTCGTTTTAGGCTTTTAGCTACAACCACCAGCTGCAAAACCAACCATTCCTTTAGCACCATCATAGACAACCTCGTAAGTCTTTTGCTGATGGTTTCCAAAAATCCCAATTTCACTATCATCCTTATTTGCTGCAAATGCCAAGCACATCGTCTTCACACCGTTCACCGGGTACAGGATCCCCGATGCATCGATATCCACTTCAACCCCACCTTTGAACGACACACTGACCATAGGAAATGAAACTGTTGTATAATTACTAAAATCATAGCATGTGTCAAGCAGTTCATCCCCATTTGTCTTGGGATAATTCGACATTTTTTCGTCGAATGCTTCCTTGAGTGCCTTGTATGCTGTAGGAGGCAGCCTAGTGATGACCGTACCGGAGTCGATGATGGCTCCGCTCGTAGTAAAAATTGATGGATCTATTGGTAGCTGGGAACCTCCAACACTCATTCCAACGATGTCAATGCCATAAAAACTTGAGGAAGCTGGGGATATTGGAGTGAATCCCGCAGTCTGAGAGACTTTTCCCCCAAAGTTTAGGTAGCCGGTTAAGCTAGGGGTTGAAGGTAAACAATAAGAGAATTGCTTTTGGTATTTCTCCGCAGTTTGTGATGGCAAGGATACCGAAGAGGGGCTCAGTCCTACCAAACCGGCTGCCTGGCCGAACAAGCCATTATTGCTTTGGCCGCACCCGAACAGGAAGTTTGTGAAAACGTCCGATGATGAAATGGTTAGTGTTTCGGTGGCGAAAAATCCTTGGGAGTAGGATTGGTCACCATATATAACTTGGTAGAGGCATGTCGAGCTTGAGGCAGAGCAACCCCTTTGACCTGCATATGAACATGACAAAGAAGTAAGCTTCAAATATATTTTTTTATCCCAGACCATTGTTTTCAATTATGAAATTCATGAAATTTACACGTCAAGAATTTGGCAAAAACAAAAAATTACTGGTAGGGAGCAAGTTGCATGATGCTGAGGAACACGAAACATTATTGTATGAGGTTGACTTGGTTGGGTCGAACTTTTGTTCCTTTTGCGGATAGCAGGACCCTAAGCATGGCTGACATTGAGTCCAAGTGATGTCACTGCCGGTGTCGAATTCAAGGGTAAAATCCTTTTTTGGTGTGCCAAGGCCGACAGTAACCACGTAGTTGCCTGTGCCAATGGCGATACCTGACCGGGCTGGTAGTTTTGTCACCATCTCCTCAAAAATGCCATGGCCTGAGTTCTTGGAGAGTTTAGCTTGAATCGAGTCCACTCGAAGTTGGTCTTGGAGGAGGAATTGTACATGTGACCGATCATTCAGTACTTGCATGCACGGACCATACTTGTGCTGAACTTGCAGAGATGAAGCCTTGTCGATCACTGAAACACATAACCTATAGTTAGTGCTGCTTAGTGCATTAGGTAGAAAATTAATTTCATTTCAACATCATAAAATATACATATGTATTTGTCACACAATCATGAGAACCCTTACTAGATTGGTTGCAGGAATCTGATGCCAACAGAGAATTGACTTCCAGGGTATGAACATATTTTTTTATATGCTCATTTGCTTCAACTGCATAACCCTTCTTCAGAGAACACAAAGGGCATAGAAAAAGAAGAAAAACATAGATGAAACTGGTAAATTTGATGGAAGAAATGAGATTGGCCATAAAAAACAATCAAGTTGTATTGCTACTAATTATGTTCTCATACAACTCATAAGTGCTCTGCTTTCTTCCCTAGCTAGCTTTGTATCCTATATATATACACACACATGTTCAAGCAAGGCGTGGATCGCAATGAAAGACTTGAAGGAAGGCTGACTTCATGAAATGTACTGAAGTCAGTGTGGATCGTCTCCGGTCTAATACCACAAGTCCGTCATAAACTGCGCAATTTTTCAATCAATTAAAAGAATGTATCTTTAACACTAGATTTTAGGTTTGCTTTTAAAGTTCACCTGTTCAGTTAGTTCTATGAATCGTAAGATTACTTAGATTACTAAAATTTATGTGATTATTAATTTTATAATCCGTGAAATTATTCAAAATATATATAAACTTACCCAACCCCCCCTCCACGCACACACATATATGTGTGTGTATACATGTTTGTTTCTTTTGGGCCTTAATGCCCCTGTTGTAACAAATAATAATTAAAAAAATAAAATGAAAATCAAAAGGATGTATCACGTTGGTGCATGTATATAAAAACACCTCAAGTCTTAAGAATCGGAAATTGTATATATAAATATGAATTATATTATAAATCTTGGCTCCCTTTCACTTTTGTTTTGATTTTCTAATCCTTTACTCGAAAGTGCGTGGAAGTTTCTCTCTCGAGTTGCCGGGTCCAATTGTCAAAGATTTCAAATGACCAGCTTCTCATAAAAACTTAATAGAAAGGAGAGTGTTTATTTACACAGTAATTTTAGCTTTTAAAATAAATCGTGTAAATATTATATTTGATAATATTAAAAAATAATTTATTGTTTGGTAAGACCATTAAATTTTATATTCAAATTATCATCTTACACACAGTAACTGAGAACTGCCTCTCGCGTTTATGCCAGGCGAGTTAATTCACCTGACATAGATAAAAGAAGTATTCATCTGGCATGGTATCAGCTGTTCATTAGATAAAAAAATATTTATTTAAATTATATTTTATTTAAAAAATTAATATTTAATATTATTATATAAATTGAAAGAATATTGCAAGATAATGTAATATTTATGAAATTTGATGGTAATTTCAATTTTATTTCTAATGATATTTTATTAAATTTTGTTACATAATTAAAAAACCATCAAAATTATAATTTTTATCATATGAATTTCAGACGTGATGAAATTATATATAATTTAATGAAATAATAAAAAATATTTGATATAAAATATTATTTAATTAATAATAGTTGAATCTACAATATTTAAATTAAAAACTATCAATATTAATATATATATATATATATTATTTTATAACATCAATTTGAAAATTAAAAATATTAAAACATGTCATTCAATCTATTTTCATGATTTTTTTAAATTAATTATTTTTAGTATTATTAAATCATTTTTATATATTAATATTAAAAATAAATTTAAAAAATATTATTTTAATATATTTCAAATCACAACATACTTTAAAAAACAAATAATTATTATTACATTACATAACAACCATTAAACAGTCAATGTAATAAATAATCATTATTACATTACAAAACAATTGAAGCCGTTCATGGCTGACTGCAGATTCCAAACTGTTGCGCGCATAGATTTCTCCACCATGTATTCCCAATCCCATTTACTGTTTAATGGTTGCTGCATAGATTTATACACCTGCAAATAATATTTTAATTAAAAAATATATTATATCAAATTATTAAAGAAAATATTTATATTTACATTTTAAAAGTTATTTTAAAAAATTTTAAAAATTTAGTTTTTTATTTACTTCAAATTAATATTTTTATATTTTTTTTAATATGCTAATATTAAAAATTAATTTAAAAAATAAAAAAATATTTTTATATATTTTTATATTAAAAAAATACTTTAAAAAGGAAGTTCCATAAAGTGATTTTAAATAATTAGAATCGTTCTCTAGCCAATCAACGGATAAAGCAAGCAAATACATGGAAACTTTATTTCCATAAAGTCAATTTATGTGGAAAAAAACAGGCGGAGACGAGGACCTAAAACTATTGAAAGTCAGTACACGGCATTTCTCAATTGTTGTTGTTCATACAAGCTCCATCGCCATTGCCTCGAGGGCTGCTATAATCTGGATTTTCCATGAGGGACATGCATTATTGTAACTAGATTGATGTATCTAGAGTCTGTAATGACATAAAACAAGACACATAAAAAATAAAATAAAATAAATTATAAAAAATATACTTATCATCTTCTTTTGTTAGATTATTGAAACAATTTTTTAATTGCTCAGAATTATTAAATTTCTTAATCTCTTTTTTTATTGTTTAGAAAATAATTAATAATATTTATATTGGTTATTTTCTTAATGGTGTAGAGCCTAGATATTGGCTGCAATAGTTTGAATTTTCCACGAGGGACATGGATTATTGTAAGACCAAATCTTTGTATCTTCAATTTATGGTGTAAGAAGAGATTTATAATAAAAAGATGATGTTTTCATTCAATAATGTGATACATGTGGTATGTTCAATTTATATAGAGTTTATAAAACCATGTAATAAGATACATAGAGAAATAAAATAAAATAAATTATAGAAAATATACTTGATTATCTTCTTTGATTAGAGTATTGAAATAATTTCTTAATTACTTAAAATTATTGAATTCTTTAATGTCCTATATCCAAACTTTATTTGCTTTTTAAAATTGATTTTTATTAATTTAATTTTTTAATATTTTTAAAATGATTTTAATTCACTTATATTAAAAAAACATTGTTTTAATTAAAAAGAATACTTTTACTTCCAAGTCTTCCACATTTACATGCAAGACCAAAAAAGAAGGCATGTATATGTCCTGTACAAAGTCAAGGATTACGCGTGTAAGAGGAGACAAGAGCGTTTACTTCCAAGTCTTCCACATTTCTTGATTGAAGTTAAGGATTACGCGTGTAAGAGGAGACAAGAACGCTTACTTCCAAGTCTTTGATTGAAGCTTTACCAATGAGTCCCTTTGTTTTTTTGACAAATAAATTAAAGGTGTTCCAATTAAGCAATCTAACGACGTCATGGTTGTTAATGGCAATGGAAGAAAGTCATCGTTAAAAAAGAGAATATTATGATCTTCGTTTGTGCCTGTTCGTGGCGGGAAACCATTCTTGGACAATCTGACCATTAAACAAAAAATATAAAATAGCTAAGCATTCTACTGTTTCAATTGCTGTAGCTCCGCAACCAATTTCACTGTAGTTATTATTCTATTTTTTAAAAAAATGAAAAATATCCAATCCACATAATCTTAAAATTTTCTCGACCCAAGATAGCAAGCCTCTTGACAAGCAACAATGTTATGTTTTATGCTATTATAGCTTAGAAATTGGCTTGACTAGCATAATGCTGATGCTCTTATGGCTAAGCTATGCAGTATTTGAGTTATTAGATCATCTGTTTTTTTTTAATATTTAAAAATAAATATTTTTATATTTAGATGAGATTTTAAATAGATTAAATTGAAGCACAAAATCTAACCGGACTTACACTTGAATTTGAAAACATTTTATTGCTATTGATTTGGAGCCAACTCCATTAAGATTCATGTTCATATCTTAGTTACAACCACCGAGAGAAAATCCAATCCTTTATTTTTTTTACGATTAATAAAGATTACAGTGCAAATCCATGGCTGAGCATCTCTAAAAAAACAAAACAAAAAAAAAAAAAAAAAGATTGCAAATGGATCATCCAATGCTACAAATGCAAGACAATCAACCTTGGAACTAGGTAAAGAAGAATATTTGAAAGAAATAAAACAAAACGATCTAGCTCTACGATGCTGGACTCTCCACGTGTAACAAGATTTTTTTTAATAAAATTTTCTTAAATTATCAAAAATAAAGAGACCTAAAAGTCCTATATTCACATGTAGCAAGATAAAAGGGAACTGTCTAGCCCTACGATTTTAGACTCTCCCCGTGCAGGGGCGGAGCCTTTTACAAGGCTAAGGAGGGTTGTAGCCCAGGTTAAATAAAAATTAATGATTTTTTTTTTAATTTTTATATAGCAAATCTTGTCTTTCTTTTCTTATTTGTTAAAGCAAATTTATATTATACTTTTGGTATCTTTTACAACAAACCTAAACCTAGTGTCTCACTTTTCCTTCCAATACAAAATAATTAATAGCCATCAGCCGTCACTTTATTTTAGCCACCCAATTTTTCTTCCAATACTAATTAATTAGTTATATTTTATAGTAAATCTATTTAAATATAAATAATTGATTGATTCACATATCTTCTAAATAACTTGAAATTTTAGCTATTTTTCTTCTCAACAATATACAATTTTAGCTTGGATTTTGAAGAAGAATCTATACA
>NW_011499853.1:1691771-1693530 GCF_000495115.2 Populus euphratica
TTATGTTATGTATTTGACTTAAAATTTTATTGTTAACTTAACAAATTTACATATTTGAGTGAATGGTTGATTTTAAAAAATAATTTCTACGTATTTATATTATAGCCCAGCATAACAACAATTCCTGGCTCCGCCCTTGAGTCCAAGTGAGGTCGCTGCCAGTATCGAATATGAGCGTAAATTCCTTTTTTGGTGTGCCAAGTCCCACAGTAACAACATAATCACCAGAACCGATGGATGCACCAGACTGGACCGGCAATGTAGCCTGCTTCTCTTGGAAAACACCATGACTTGAGATCCTAGCATGAATTGAGTCCACTCGGTGTCGGTCTCGAAGGAGGATTTCCATGTTAGAAGGAGCATTTGCTGTTTTTTCTTGATTTAATACCTGAATGCATGGGCCACTCCTGTGCACTACTTCCAGGGATAAACTGTTGGAAACTGAAATGCATGCACCTTGAATTAGTGTGATTATATAAAAATCAAAAAATTAAAATATTTGCAACTAAACCAATATATATATATAATCAACATAAATCAAGATATGATTGTTAAAATGGAGATTAAACCTTTAAAAGTTTGGTTGCAAGCTGTTGATGGCAGAAGAGATTTGACATTAATAATATGTAGATAGCCTTTCGTAATCTCATCTTCTTCAACAGCATACCCCTTATTCAAAGAGCACAAAACAAGAAAAGCATTGACAAAAAATGTAAGAGAGATGGAAGAAATGGGGGTCACCATTGGAAACAAGTAGTTCTTCTCTTAATTGTGTAAGTCTCCATAACTTATAAGCTCATAGGGGCCTTATGTACTATAAACCATAAGCTATGGATGATGAACAATATAAAGATCATGAACAGTGAGCTAATCAAATCAACTGCAGATGATCGACTAAAGCAATGGAAGTCTTGTCTCCATTATCAGCAATAGACCGTGTTTTTTCTTCGGCCACCACTTTAGCTCCATCGTGGGCGACAAGTCTACGCCCATGATAGCTTTTCTAGTTTCATTATATATCCACCTTAAATAATATTTACTAAACCTTACCACCACCGAAGTATATATATTTATATACAACCTTCTCGAGTGTTGCTATGACTAAACAAACAGATTTTAACTAGCTAATGTCTAAGCTCTGGTATCCAATAAAATGGAAGCTTCACTCATGTTTGAAATTGTGGGTTCGAAATAAATAGAATAATATTGAGTGAAATGATAGTTTAAAGCTACACATCATGAACAAATGAAAAAGGTAAATATATAATCTAATAAATTTTAGAGAAAGAAAAATTAATACATTTATATATTAAACCTAGTGTGACAAGCGCGCCACTAGCATCCCATTTTATGAATGTACTAGATGGAGGGAGTCCTTACTTTTTATTCATTACTTGATCTTTTTTGTTGTAATCTGAATTCTTACTTTTATTTTTTATATATTTTGATAAAAAAATATTCAAAAAATATGTTGATAGGATCCTTTACATGGAAGTTATTGGGAAATCCGATCAATAATGTTCTGATATTTGCTCATTGGAGGCCAAACACACTGACAAAATATTTAACGTGGTTCGACAAACCGCATACATTCACGGGAGAAGCCATTACATTATGTAGGGAGAGAACAAGATTTACGACAACAAAAGAGGAGGAATCATCCATTCTTTTTGACAACTCTCAACCTCACTCTTTTCTCTCTTTGTAATGCTGCAATGGCAGCTACTGCTTGCTGCCCTTGGCAGCATACTCTCTCACA
>NW_011499853.1:1693617-1693964 GCF_000495115.2 Populus euphratica
CATTCATGGAGGCTCTTCTTGCTTTGTTGTCAATATTGGTGGCCACTAACTCTAGCTCATTCAACAATGGTAGCTGTCAATAGTCAATGGTTGGTGCCATCCATTTGTTGCACATGAAATGACAACCAATCTAACAATCATCCCCTTTGCTATTCATGTGGGGCAACTATCCTCTTGCTTCTTCAACACAAGCTTGCATCTTGCAGCTCTTCCAAGCTTTCCATTTTGAGAGCGTTTATGGCTAAGTTTATAGGTACTTACCAAACCTTTCAATCATCAGAGTAACCAAAGCACACCTTTTCTCACACAAAAGGATCACTATAACCAGATGGTCTGTCACATCACAT
>NW_011499853.1:1694119-1694271 GCF_000495115.2 Populus euphratica
GTATCTCAATATGATCACAAGCTCACCACTCTTCCAAGAGTCTACTCATCCAGGAGTTGTGCATGCCCTCTGTTCCACCCTAGAAACCACGCCTTACTTCTCTATGAGTCTCTCACTCTTAGTCTCAAGAGTCCATAAATTTCCCTGGGGCC
>NW_011499853.1:1694373-1694553 GCF_000495115.2 Populus euphratica
CCCTTGCCAAGAGTCAACTTGTTCCAGGAACCTGCACATACCCTCTGCTCCTTCATAGCAGCCGCGTCTTAATGCTTCATAAGTCACCCACTTATTATCCAAGACAAATATCTTCTAGCTCATTGATCTTTAGCATGGGGGCAATATCCATGAAAGTCAATCCTGCATTTGTCTCCATAC
>NW_011499853.1:1694563-1733617 GCF_000495115.2 Populus euphratica
ACCCTTATCCATTTATATTCAGCCATCACATTGGCTCTAGGGTGTTCTGAAATTAGGCTCAGTCAAACCCAGGTGACCTGGCGGGTCAACCCATGACCCAGGCGACCCGGGCAAACCCGAACGAGACTCGGTTTCTTTTTTAAAAAAAAATATGATATTTAAAACCCATTAGTATATATACTCTATATTCCCAAAAAAAAAAGTAATATTTTTTCAATGTGAGATAAAAAACTATTTCATTTAAATACTTCAACTTAAAATGATAACATAGTATATTTTCAATGTGGGATTTGAAACCCTTTCGTATATATACTATATGTTCCCAAGAAAAAAATCATATTTTTTCAAAGTGAGATAAAAAATCTTTTGGTTTAAATACTTTAACTTAAAAGGATAACATAGTATCTTTTCAATGTGGGATTTGAAACCCTTTCGTATATATACTATATGTTCCCAAGAAAAAAATCATATTTTTTCAAAGTGAGATAAAAAATCTTTTGGTTTAAATACTTTAACTTAAAAGGATAACATAGTATCTTTTCAATGTGGGATTTGAAACGCTTTCGTATATATACTCTATGTTTCCATGAAAAAAATCATGTTTTTTCAATGTGGGATATGAAACTTATTAGTATAAATATTATATGTTTCCAAGAAAAAAGTTATGCTTTTTCAATGTGGGATAATTTTTTTTTTAATATTCTTTTAAATTTCATTGTTTATAATATGTATAATTTATATTCATATAGATTTTTTTATATAAAATATTAAAATTTTAATTTTTTTTTTAATTTTTTCAAATTGATCTTTAAAACCCGGACCAGTTTTTTAACTGGATCAACTCTCGAGTCAGGTTTAATAACTATGCCGACATTGAGTCCAAAGGGATGAATGCTGGTGTCGAATACAAGGGTAAAATCCTTTTTTGGTGTGCCAAGGCCGACAGTAACCACGTAGTTGCCTGTGCCAATGGCGATACCTGACCGGGCTGGTAGTTTTGTCACCATCTCCTCAAAAATGCCATGGCCTGAGTTCTTGGAGAGTTTAGCTTGAATCGAGTCCACTCGAAGTTGGTCTTGGAGGAGGAATTGTACATGTGACCGATCATTCAGTACTTGCATGCACGGACCATACTTGTGCTGAACTTGCAGAGATGAAGCCTTGTCGATCACTGAAACACATAACCTATAGTTAGTGCTGCTTAGTGCATTAGGTAGAAAATTAATTTCATTTCAACATCATAAAATATACATATGTATTTGTCACACGATCATGAACCCTTACTAGATTGGTCGCAGGAATCTAATGCCAACAGAGAATTGACTTCCAGGGTAAGAACATATTTTTTTATATGCTCATTTACTTCAACTGCATAACCCTTTCTTCAGAGAACACAGAGGGCATAGAAAAAGAAGAAAAACATAGATGAAACTGGTAAATTTAGTGGAAGAAATGAGATTGGCCATGAAAAACAATCAAGTTGTATTGCCGCAAATTATGTTCTCATAAATATACTGAAGTCAATGTGGATTGTCTCCACTCTAATACCACAAGTCGGTCATCAGTTGCGCATCTTTTCATCCACTGAAAAGGATGTATCTCAAACTTGTGTGGTGTAAATCTGGGCTCTCTTTCACTTTTGTTTTGATTTTCTAATCATTTACGCAAAGTTGCCTGGAAGTTTCTCTCTCAAAAATTACCGGGTCCATTTGTCAGATGGTTCAAATCAAACTGGACCAGCTTCTAATAAAGAATCGATAGGATCCTTAAAATTGAAAGCATTGGAATATGTTACGTCTCTCCTTCAACCTTTTCTTCATGAAGTTTTTTAATTTTAAATTAATTATTTTTAGTGCTTTTGAATATTGTTAATGTAAAAAATAAATTTTTAAAAATAAAAAATATTATTTTAATATATTTTAAAACAAAAAATATTTTAAAAAGATAAATAATCAGAACAAAACAACCATTAAACACTCGAAGACGTTGATGGCTGACAATAATTTGCTTGCAATGTCTAACATGACAAGTCATACCCTGCAAATACCAAACTGTTGCTGTACAGATTTCTCCACCATGTGGAATTCTCAATCATTCTCAATGACAGGTCATACAGGAATTGATGGTTTGTTTTTGTGTTATGATTTATTTTTAAATATTTTTAAAAAAATATTAAATTAATAGTTTTTAAAATTTATTTAAATAATTATGATGTGTTAATATTAAAAATAAAAATAATCTAAATAAAAATTATTTTAATATATTTTAAATCATACTTTATGTAAGAGTAAACATATACCTACTGCATGTTTGTTTTTATGTTTTAAAAATATTTTTGAAAAAATTTAAATTTTTTTATTTTTTAATTATTTTGTATTTTTTTATAATTTTGATATATTAATGTTAAAAAATAATATAAAAAATAAAAATTTATCATTTTAATATATTTTTAATAAAAAAATATACTTTAAAAAATAACTCCTATTATCCTCCAGCAGGACTACATGTCCAGAAAGTGATTTTAAATAATTAGAACCGTTATCCAGCCAGTCAACGGACTAAACAAGCAGATACATGGAAACTTTATTTCCAAAAAAATAATTTACGTGAAAAAAAAATATTATCGTAATCATGTTTTCTAAATTATGATTACAGGAAAGACTTGTTTATTGTTGGATAAAAGTGATTACAGGAAAGACTTGAAACTAATGAAAGTTAGTACACGGCCTTTCTCCATTGTTGTTTATCGTACAAGCTCCATCGCCATTGCCTCGAGGGCTACTATAATTTGGATTTTCCATTAGGGATATGGATTATTGTAACTAGATTGATGCATCTAGAGTTTATAAAATCATATAACACGATATATAAAAAAAATAAAATATAAAAATATATATTTATTATCTCTCTGGTTAGATTATTGAAACAATTTCTTGATTGTTTAAAATTATTGAATTCCTTATTTATTTTTATTGATTAGAAAATAATTAATAATATTTATATTGGTTATTTTCTTGACAGGTAAAGCCTAGGTATTCCAACTTATGGTCAAAACTTTTTTTTCTCTCATTTTTGGTCTTACCTTGAACCCAAAATATTTGGATTTATATTGAGGTTCAATTTAGAAACGATCCAATCCAATAGTATATGGGGGAAGGAAACATGCGTGGGTTAAATTTATTTTGTGTCTTGGTAATTATTATGTTTTTTTTTTTATCAATTTTAACATTTATGAATTAGGAGCATAAAAAAATAATTACTTAAAGCAATGTTTTTTATTAAAAAAAAAGGACTTTGAGAAAAGAAAACATTTCTGAAAAAAAAAAAAAAAAGAGATAGTATGAGTTAGAATCCATTAATTAAAGTTAATTTTTAATTAAATCAAAGCTTTAACTTAATTTTGTAAAGAGAAATTATCTGAGTTAAAGGTTATTAATTTCTAATAAAAATACATTTATAACTTTGATATAGATCAAATAAAATAAATCAATTTACAAAAAGCATACCAAACATGAATCAAATCTCTCACCTTGAGGTTTGAAGCAAGATATCCACACCCGCTCGACCAATATTTACCTGACAAACCCTTTACAGGGTTCAGTTATATTTGCATCTAGCCCTTGTATGAATTTGGTCCAGTTGGATTATTACGCCAATTAGCACTTAAATGGGTGGAGCATTCATATTTTTATTTTTTAGCTAAATTTTAAATAAAATAGTTAAAATCTATTTAAGGTAATTCTTTTAAAAAATATTATCATAATCATGTTTTCTAAATTATGACATCCAATCTGGTCATGACAACATGCAACAGTGCAGAAATACAGCTATTTTTAAAAAAATACAGGAATTCCGAGGTGAAAGTGAAATGATGGATGCATGGAGTTTTAGCAGTATGAAAGCACCATGCCAATGCTGCCTAGCGTTTGTAGATGCTTCAGCATTAAACTTAGCCCAAATATTATACAAAATAAAAAATTTAAAGAAATAATAGAGTGGTTTGGGTAATAATTGTAGAAGGGGGGAAATTATAAATAGAACACAGTACCATGTAAGTGCAGCCTCAAAAATGGTTCCAAATTTCCAGAACATTGAGAGGAGGACCATCCTTTTCCCTCCATGCAAAATTTTAAATGTAGTGGTGATTATTTTTTAAAATTTATTTTTAATTTTAGTATATTAAAACAGTTTAAAAATCAGAATAATTTAAAAAAATATGTAGAAAAATAAAAATTAATTATTTTTTATTGGTTAAAAGTATTATTTTTTAAAACTATTCCTAGAAGTCTTTGCCCTACATGCTCAAGTTTGGACCAATATTTTTTTGTATTAAAAAAATAATATTTTTAAGTTTTTTTAATAAAAGCAATGTCCAAACAACATAATCTTAAAATTCTCTCTTAGACAAATTGAATTCTGAAGAGGTAAACTTCACATATTATAATTTTACGACTCTTTTTTTTCTAAAAAAAAAAAAGAGCTTATAAAAAGCTTATATATATATTGAGCTAGAAAAATGATTGCATACTTCAAGTATAGTGTCCTTTCAATCACGTAGAAGTAGGATTAACTGTAACTTAATCTGAAACATAAATGCTTTGTGTATTTCGAGGTTTTTAAAAAAAAAATTAAAACACAGCGAATGTCGCACCAAGAGCATTTAATAACGCACTTTCAAAGTACAGATAGTGTATATTTTGTTGTTAATTGAATTGGGTGTTTGATGCTTGGTGCTCTTGTTTTTCTTGGATTCTAGTTAAACAACTAGTATCAAACTTTCAGTTTGATTCAGCATGCCCAAAACGAGTTCTTCAAAGAAACAACTAAATACTGATATAGAGCAGGGAAAACCTTCTCCATTGAATGTGCCCAAAAAAATTTATCCAAAGAAACCTATATAAGAACAAAAAAATGCAGACGTAGAGCAGGCAAAATCCTCTTTTCGGGCATACTGAATCAAACTGAAAAGTCTATACAACAACTAAATAATTTTTTTTATTTAATTTTATAATTTAATATTAAGTTGATTAATAATTAATTTTTATAATTTATTTTGATTTTTTCTTATTATAATCTTATAACCTGAATTATAAATTTATCAAGTTAACTCAAGTTAATTTAATATATCATACTCTTAGTATTTTTAAAAAATATCATCTAATAAATTACCAAATTAATATTTAAAATAAATATTATTCCCAATATATATCATATTTTAAATTTATAATTATTATTTTATTAGAAAACATCCAAATAATTATTTATGATCAAAATTTAGGTTTTGTTTAAAATTATAGTAGTGGTTGCAGTTTAAAATATTTTTTTTATTTTTAAAAAATTATTTTTAATATCATATTAAAAATATAAAAAAAATTAAAATTTAAAGAAATCATGTCTTTAGACATAAACCATAAAAGTGCTTAGCTACAACAACACAGCATAAAAGCTTCTTTATAATCATGAAAAAGTAATTAAATACAAGCATATTCACTTCCAAAGAGAATCCCCGGGAGATTTTAAAAAATAAAGCATAAATATCTCAAAAGGAATTTGTATAAATGCTCTTCGAATAGAAGTGGCAAAGCAAATATTTAGTTAAAATAGTTGTTGAAACAGAGATAGTAAACGATATGGTAAAAAATTTAAGATAAAAAAGCTTTAAAATAGGGCCTTTTCCAAAATGCCTTCTTTGAATTTCTCTGATGCTACAGACCACACATCCCAGGTTTATAATATTAAGCCATTACTTCTTTTTTTTAATCATGAATAAGCTGTGGCTAGATCTACTGAATATAGTTCTATTTTTTTTTTTATATAATATACACTATGGTTTTTAAACCTGACCAAGATGGAGCTACAGGTCAGATGAATTGATTTAGATTAACCTAAAAAAAAAATATTCTACTAGCTTTAAGTCTTTTGCTGTTATCTCTCTTTTAAACTCCAAAAACCGGTTGAATTGCAGGATCTTCAGCCATTGAGGTAATCTCTTGTGCATAAACGCGCCTTCAACTCTTTCCATATTTACATTCAATGCATATATATAAAAGATTTGTAATTAGCGCTAAATTAAGTAATTTATCAAGTAGGTAAGCGAGTGAAATGAAACCAAGGCTATCTTCAAATCCAGGTGATGGTGTTATAATGATGGATTTGCTATTACAGAGAACGACTCCACTGTTCTGCTTCCACAGCTCTTTACATCTTGTTTTTTTTTAAACGCCATGCCATCGCAACTTTAGATTGCACACGGCGGTTATGCTACTGGGTGAAAACTTCGATGAACCAAGCCATAAAGAGAGAGCGGGATTCTTTCCCCCCTATTTATTTTAGTCTTTTTTAGTGTGAATTGAATTTTCTTTCCTTCTTTTATAGTTTTTTTGTTTTTGTTTCAAGCCACAAAAACACTAGTTTTTTTTTCTTTAATCCTTTATCCCCAAGATCCCTGCTCGGCTAACGTGTGCCACTTTCTTAATCTCTCTAATCTACCACTTCCATGACAAACATAACAAACCCACTGTCCATTTTTTCTCTAATCTTCCCCACTTTTCACCCTCAAAATCCTTCGTCTGCAAACGTATACCAATTTTCACAATAAGAGCCCTTAATTCACACTCGTATCCATGTCCGCACCAATCAAAACTGGATTATCATCATCATGGGCGGAGCAAGAAAAAAATACTGAGGAGCGCTAAATTAAAAAAATTATTTTAAAAAAGTTTATTTTATTAAAATATATATCAAATAAAGGTAAGGGAGAGGCTGGGAAAATTTTTCTTACAAGGACTGGGGCCTTGCCATCCCCTCCCTGCTTCCGTCACTAATCATCATTATCACAAGATTTGACCCCTTTAGACAACCACTCAACAAACTCTTTCTACATTGCCAACACATCCATCATCCAACCTATAAAGTCTTTTTTACCATGATATGACTTTGCAAATTGAAGAGTTTAGATTTTTTGTTTTTATATTGCGAAGGTTTATTAGTAAAATGCTAAAATGGTGATGTTTCGCTTATATATATATATATATATATATATATATATATATATATATAAAATAATTAGGTTTTTCTTGAGTTTACCTGAATTTTATAGATCCTGGGTCAATCCTTTTGATTAACTGGATTTTATAAAACCAAATTCCAGGCTGGTATTTTTTAAACCCAATCTAATTCCAGTTCTGAATTCTAGGTTAACATGGCAGTTGAGTTTTAAAACAATGATATAAACTTGTTTTTAGTGTATCATTTATTTTTTTAATTTAAGAACTATAACCATAATGAATTTTATCCATTGAATTTTACCCTTCCATCGTTTTCTTTTCTTTTTCACACATTTTTTTTATATTTATAAGAGAGTATTGGAGGACAAACTTAATCTAGTGCATTTAAAAAAAATCATAAAATACTCAAACAAATGTTATAAAAACACACTTAAGAACCTCAATAAAATTTCACAAATCGAATATGAAAAAGCTGATGAAATGAGTAACAGTGGCTCATCTTGAAAGTAGAAGAGTAAGATTGAAAAATTCTAAACTACAAGGCTATAAGCGTAACATTTATAAATAAATAAATAAGAGAAGCAAACATCCTGTCGTTGCCGCACATAAAACGATTATGACAGAGGACTCGCCATCGGTAAAACCATGTTAAAAATGACCCAAAACGGTGCATGTTCATCCAAATAGACAAAGAAGTTAGAATTATTATTATACAATTTTAAAAGCCAAGTGTTAGAACATAGAAAATATAAAAAAAGATGAAGTTTCAAGCGATCCTCGCAAAAGCATTAAATTCACCTTGGTATCCATAAACTGGAAAATTTTACTAGCACTTTATTAATTTTGGCTCCAGGATCTGGAGCTCAGACATGGAACTTGATTTTACAACGAAAACCCACAATAATGGTGCTATATATTTTAAGCCAACTTGATATTCATTATTTTCTCGTTTTAGGCTTTTAGCTACAACCACCAGCTGCAAAACCAACCATTCCTTTAGCACCATCATAGACAACCTCGTAAGTCTTTTGCTGATGGTTTCCAAAAATCCCAATTTCACTATCATCCTTATTTGCTGCAAATGCCAAGCACATCGTCTTCACACCGTTCACCGGGTACAGGATCCCCGATGCATCGATATCCACTTCAACCCCACCTTTGAACGACACACTGACCATAGGAAATGAAACTGTTGTATAATTACTAAAATCATAGCATGTGTCAAGCAGTTCATCCCCATTTGTCTTGGGATAATTCGACATTTTTTCGTCGAATGCTTCCTTGAGTGCCTTGTATGCTGTAGGAGGCAGCCTAGTGATGACCGTACCGGAGTCGATGATGGCTCCGCTCGTAGTAAAAATTGATGGATCTATTGGTAGCTGGGAACCTCCAACACTCATTCCAACGATGTCAATGCCATAAAAACTTGAGGAAGCTGGGGATATTGGAGTGAATCCCGCAGTCTGAGAGACTTTTCCCCCAAAGTTTAGGTAGCCGGTTAAGCTAGGGGTTGAAGGTAAACAATAAGAGAATTGCTTTTGGTATTTCTCCGCAGTTTGTGATGGTAAGGATACCGAAGAGGGGCTTAGTCCTACCAAACCGGCTGCCTGGCCGAACAAGCCATTATTGCTTTGGCCGCACCCGAACAGGAAGTTTGTGAAAACGTCCGATGATGAAATGGTTAGTGTTTCGGTGGCGAAAAATCCTTGGGAGTAGGATTGGTCACCATATATAACTTGGTAGAGGCATGTCGAGCTTGAGGCAGAGCAACCCCTTTGACCTGCATATGAACATGACAAAGAAGTAAGCTTCAAATATATTTTTTTATCCCAGACCATTGTTTTCAATTATGAAATTCATGAAATTTACACGTCAAGAATTTGGCAAAAACAAAAAATTACTGGTAGGGAGCAAGTTGCATGATGCTGAGGAACACGAAACATTATTGTATGAGGTTGACTTGGTTGGGTCGAACTTTTGTTCCTTTTGCGGATAGCAGGACCCTAAGCATGGCTGACATTGAGTCCAAGTGATGTCACTGCCGGTGTCGAATTCAAGGGTAAAATCCTTTTTTGGTGTGCCAAGGCCGACAGTAACCACGTAGTTGCCTGTGCCAATGGCGATACCTGACCGGGCTGGTAGTTTTGTCACCATCTCCTCAAAAATGCCATGGCCTGAGTTCTTGGAGAGTTTAGCTTGAATCGAGTCCACTCGAAGTTGGTCTTGGAGGAGGAATTGTACATGTGACCGATCATTCAGTACTTGCATGCACGGACCATACTTGTGCTGAACTTGCAGAGATGAAGCCTTGTCGATCACTGAAACACATAACCTATAGTTAGTGCTGCTTAGTGCATTAGGTAGAAAATTAATTTCATTTCAACATCATAAAATATACATATGTATTTGTCACACAATCATGAACCCTTACTAGATTGGTTGCAGGAATCTGATGCCAACAGAGAATTGACTTCCAGGGTATGAACATATTTTTTTATATGCTCATTTGCTTCAACTGCATAACCCTTCTTCAGAGAACACAAAGGGCATAGAAAAAGAAGAAAAACATAGATGAAACTGGTAAATTTGATGGAAGAAATGAGATTGGCCATAAAAAACAATCAAGTTGTATTGCTACTAATTATGTTCTCATACAACTCATAAGTGCTCTGCTTTCTTCCCTAGCTAGCTTTGTATCCTATATATATACGCACACATATTCAAGCAAGGCGTGGATCGCAATGAAAGACTTGAAGGAAGGCTGACTTCATGAAATGTACTGAAGTCAGTGTGGATCGTCTCCGGTCTAATACCACAAGTCCGTCATAAACTGCGCAATTTTTCAATCAATTAAAAGAATGTATCTTTAACACTAGATTTTAGGTTTGCTTTTAAAGTTCACCTGTTCAGTTAGTTCTATGAATCGTAAGATTACTTAGATTACTAAAATTTATGTGATTATTAATTTTATAATCCGTGAAATTATTCAAAATATATATAAACTTACCCAAACCCCCTCCACGCACACACATATATGTGTGTGTATACATGTTTGTTTCTTTTGGGCCTTAATGCCCCTGTTGTAACAAATAATAATTAAAAAAATAAAATGAAAATCAAAAGGATGTATCACGTTGGTGCATGTATATAAAAACACCTCAAGTCTTAAGAATCGGAAATTGTATATATAAATATGAATTATATTATAAATCTTGGCTCCCTTTCACTTTTGTTTTGATTTTCTAATCCTTTACTCGAAAGTGCGTGGAAGTTTCTCTCTCGAGTTGCCGGGTCCAATTGTCAAAGATTTCAAATGACCAGCTTCTCATAAAAACTTAATAGAAAGGAGAGTGTTTATTTACACAGTAATTTTAGCTTTTAAAATAAATCGTGTAAATATTATATTTGATAATATTAAAAAATAATTTATTGTTTGGTAAGACCATTAAATTTTATATTCAAATTATCATCTTACACACAGTAACTGAGAACTGCCTCTCGCGTTTATGCCAGGTGAGTTAATTCACCTGACATAGATAAAAGAAGTATTCATCTGGCATGGTATCAGCTGTTCATTAGATAAAAAAATATTTATTTAAATTATATTTTATTTAAAAAATTAATATTTAATATTATTATATAAATTGAAAGAACATTGCAAGATAATGTAATATTTATGAAATTTGATGGTAATTTTAATTTTATTTCTGATGATATTTTATCTAATTTTGTTTCATACTTAAAAAGCCATAAAAATTATAGTCTTTATCATATAAATTTCATAGATAATAAAATTATAAATAAATTAATGGAATAATAAAAAATATTTGATATAAAATATTATTTAATTAATAATAGTTGAATCTACAATATTTAAATTAAAAACTATCAATATTAATATATATATATATATATTATTTTATAACATCAATTTGAAAATTAAAAATATTAAAACATGTCATTCAATCTATTTTCATGATTTTTTTAAATTAATTATTTTTAGTATTATTAAATCATTTTTATATATTAATATTAAAAATAAATTTAAAAAATATTATTTTAATATATTTCAAATCAAAAAATACTTTAAAAAACAAATAATTATTAATACATTACATAACAACCATTAAACAGTCAATGTAATAAATAATCATTATTACATTACAAAACAATTGAAGACGTTCATGGCTGACTGCAGATTCCAAGCTGTTGCGCGCATAGATTTCTCCACCATGTATTCCCAATCCCATTTACTGTTTAATGGTTGCTGCATAGATTTATACACCTGCAAATAATATTTTAATATATTTTTAATTAAAAAATATATTATATCAAATTATTAAAGAAAATATTTATATTTACATTTTAAAAGTTATTTTGAAAAGTTTTAAAAGTTTTATTTTTTTATTTACTTCAAATTAATATTTTTATATTTTTTTTAATATGCTAATATTAAAAATTAATTTAAAAAATAAAAAAATATTTTTATATATTTTTATATTAAAAAAATACTTTAAAAAGGAAGTTCCATAAAGTGATTTTAAATAATTAGAATCGTTCTCTAGCCAATCAACGGATAAAGCAAGCAAATACATGGAAACTTTATTTCCATAAAGTCAATTTATGTGGAAAAAAACAGGCGGAGACGAGGACCTAAAACTATTGAAAGTCAGTACACGGCATTTCTCAATTGTTGTTGTTCATACAAGCTCCATCGCCATTGCCTCGAGGGCTGCTATAATCTGGATTTTCCATGAGGGACATGCATTATTGTAACTAGATTGATGTATCTAGAGTCTGTAATGACATAAAACAAGACACATAAAAAATAAAATAAAATAAATTATAAAAAATATACTTATCATCTTCTTTTGTTAGATTATTGAAACAATTTTTTAATTGCTCAGAATTATTAAATTTCTTAATCTCTTTTTTTATTGTTTAGAAAATAATTAATAATATTTATATTGGTTATTTTCTTAATGGTGTAGAGCCTAGATATTGGCTGCAATAGTTTGAATTTTCCACGAGGGACATGGATTATTGTAAGACCAAATCTTTGTATCTTCAATTTATGGTGTAAGAAGAGATTTATAATAAAAAGATGATGTTTTCATTCAATAATGTGATACATGTGGTATGTTCAATTTATATAGAGTTTATAAAACCATGTAATAAGATACATAGAGAAATAAAATAAAATAAATTATAGAAAATATACTTGATTATCTTCTTTGATTAGAGTATTGAAATAATTTCTTAATTACTTAAAATTATTGAATTCTTTAATGTCCTATATCCAAACTTTATTTGCTTTTTAAAATTGATTTTTATTAATTTAATTTTTTAATATTTTTAAAATAATTTTAATTCACTGATATTAAAAAGAATACTTTTACTTCCAAGTCTTCCACATTTACATGCAAGACCAAAAAAGAAGGCATGTATATGTCCTGTACAAAGTGAAGGATTACGCGTGTAAGAGGAGACAAGAACGCTTACTTCCAAGTCTTTGATTGAAGCTTTACCAATGAGTCCCTTTGTTTTTTTGACAAATAAATTAAAGGTGTTCCAATTAAGCAATCTAACGATGTCATGGTTGGTAAAGTCATCATTAAAAAAGAGAATATTATGATCCTCGTTTGTGCCCGTTCGTGACGGGAAACCATTTTTGGACAATCTGACCATTAAACAAAAATATAAAATAGCTAAGCATTCTACTGTTTCAATGGTTGTAGCTCCGCAAACAATTTCACTGTAGTTATTATTCTAATTTAAAAACAAAAATGAAAAATATCCAAACCACATAATCTTAAAATTTTCTCTACCCAAGATAGCAAGCCTCTTGACAAGCAATAATGTTATGTTTTTAGCTATTATAGCTTAGAAATTGGCTTGACTAGCATAATACGGATGCTATTATGGCTAAGCTATACGGTATTTGAGTTATGAGATCATTTGTTTTTTTTAATATTTAAAAATAAATATTTTTGTATTTACATGAGATTTTAAATAGATTAAATAGAAGCACAAAATCTAACCGGACTTACACTTGAATTTGAAAACATTTTATTGCTCTTGATTTGGAGCCAACTCCATCAAGATTCATGTCCATATCTTAGTTACAACCACCGAGAGAAAATCCAATCCTTTTTTTTACGATCAATAGAGACTACAGTACAAATCCATGGCTGAGCATCTCTAAAGATTGCAAATGGATCATCCAATGCTACAAATGCAAGACAATCAACCTTGGAACTAGGTAAAGAAGAATATTTGAAAGAAATAAAACAAAACGATCTAGCTCTACGATGCTGGACTCTCCACGTGTAACAAGATTTTTTTTAATAAAATTTTCTTAAATTATCAAAAATAAAGAGACCTAAAAGTCTTATATTCATATGTAGCAAGATAAAAAGGAGCTGTCTAGCCCTACAATATTAGACTCTCCCCGTGTATCATGATTGTTTTAATATAATTTCCCTACAAGTCCTATATTCACATATAACTCAAAAATACTGTCCGAAATTCCAAGCTTCTAGTCCTACTTAGACTATAGGAAAAAAAAATGTTGATTAATGACTTATATTACAGCAAAAAGGATTATAGTCCCAAATCTCATTGTTATTTTGCTAGTTGAAACATGGCCATTTACAACCCTCTGGTTGTGATCGAGCTAATTAATGTTATATCTAAATAGCTAGAACAAAAACAAAAATGGATTCCTAAAGGATTTTTTAGAAATTAATTATAAAAATATTAATAATAATTTTATTTTAATCTCGAATGCTTTTCACATCTTATTATAAGATTTATTTTCTCATTTTGAAGAATGCAATCATATGTTTTATTGCTACATATATTTCATTTTTAATCTCAATTGAGTTCTCGGAGATAATGCTTTTACTTGTTTAAAAAATTAGGAACCTATTAGCAAACAAATGAATTGTCCAGTTTCAACAAGTTTATTGAGAGGACATTTTACGCATTTAGAATGATCTGAACTATATTTATATATCTAGTATGATGCATTGAATCTTATAAAAACTTCAAAGTTAAATATACTTAAACTAAAATAGTACTAGGATTGGTTATCTTCTAAAAATATCATCATATACATCAATCCACATGTAAAGTATATATAAAATTAGGCTAAAAATAATTATTTTAATTGATTTCAAACTTCAATTCCACGGAAAATTTAAGCTAAAAACACTCTTACTAAATTCTACTACATGTATATATGAGTCATCTCCTAGCCCTCTTTCCCACTAGAATTCTTTTCTGATAATTCTCTTACAAAGCAAAGCAACAAAGAAAGGAATCCCAGTTCCTTCGTATGCGATCTTTCTTTAGCTACACACACCTTCTTGTATGCCCTATAAATTTCATTGCAGCTCATATCCACATATAAGCTGATCACCCATGCATTTATTTATAAATTATACGGAGCTAATTACTGGAGACTCTTTTAGCAATTTTAGTTACAACCAGTAGGGGCAAACCCTGCCCTTCCTTTTGCGTCATCATAGACCACTTGATAAGTCTTCTGCTGAGTATTTCTGAAAATTGCTGCCTTCTTATCATCATCATTTCCAGCGAAAGCTAGACAAACCTTCTTCAATCCATTCACCGGATACAAAATCCCCGACACGTCAATATCCATCTGGACTCCGCCTTTGAAGGACACACCGACCTTGGGTATTTTAATCGTTTCATATTTACTAAGATCATAGTACGTTTCGAAAATAGAAGACCCATCTGTGGAAGGATAATCTGTCAAATATGCATAACAAACCCATAGCACGTATCGAAAATATGCATAAGGTTTTTTGTTTTTGTTTCAAGCCACAAAAACACTAGTTTTTTTTTTTAATCCTTTATCCCTAAGATCCCTGCTCGGTTCACGTGTGCCACTTCCTTAATCTCTCTAATCTACCACTTCCTTGACAAACATAACAAACCCACTGCCCATTTTCTCTCTAATCTTTTCCACTTTTCACCCTCAAAATCCTTCGTTTGCAAACGTCTGCTAATTTTCACAATGAGAGCCCTTAATTCACACTCGTAACCATGTCCGCACCAATCAAAACAGGATTATCATCATCATCACAAGATTTGAACCGCCTTCAAACAACCACTTAACAAACTCTCCCTACATTGCCGATACATCCATTCACCAACCTACAAAGTCGTTTTCACCACGGTATGGCTTTGCAAATTGAAAAGTTTAAATTTTTTGTTTTCATGTTGTGAAGGTTTATAAGTAAAATGGTGATGTTTCACTTATATATAAAAAATAATTAGGTCTTATATATAAAATAATTAAGTCTTATTTGAGTTTACCCGGGTTTTATGGGTCCCGGGATCAATTTTTCTTGTTAATTGAGTTTTACTAAGTCAAATCGCTAATTGGTATTTTTTAAACCCGACTCAATTCTAGCCCTGAGTTTTAGGTTAACATGTTGGATCGAGTCAAGTTTTACAACAATAATATAAACTTGTTTTCAGTGTATCTTTTATTTTTTAATTTAAGAACTATAACCCTAATGAATTTTATCCTTCCATTGTTTTCTTTTCTTTTTCACACATTATTTCTATATTTATAAGAGAGTATTGGAGGACAAACTTAATCTAGTGTATTTAAAAAAAAATCATAAAATACTCAAACAAATGTTATAAAAACACACTTAAGAACCTCAATAAAATTTCACAAATCGAATATGAAAAAGCTGATGAAATGAGTAACAGTGGCTCATCTTGAAAGTAGAAGAGTAAGATTGAAAAATTCTAAACTACAAGGCTATAAGCGTAACATTTATAAATAAATAAATAAGAGAAGCAAACATCCTGTCGTTGCCGCACATAAAACGATTATGACAGAGGACTCGCCATCGGTAAAACCATGTTAAAAATGACCCAAAACGGTGCATGTTCATCCAAATAGACAAAGAAGTTAGAATTATTATTATACAATTTTAAAAGCCAAGTGTTAGAACATAGAAAATATAAAAAAAGATGAAGTTTCAAGCGATCCTCGCAAAAGCATTAAATTCACCTTGGTATCCATAAACTGGAAAATTTTACTAGCACTTTATTAATTTTGGCTCCAGGATCTGGAGCTCAGACATGGAACTTGATTTTACAACGAAAACCCACAATAATGGTGCTATATATTTTAAGCCAACTTGATATTCATTATTTTCTCGTTTTAGGCTTTTAGCTACAACCACCAGCTGCAAAACCAACCATTCCTTTAGCACCATCATAGACAACCTCGTAAGTCTTTTGCTGATGGTTTCCAAAAATCCCAATTTCACTATCATCCTTATTTGCTGCAAATGCCAAGCACATCGTCTTCACACCGTTCACCGGGTACAGGATCCCCGATGCATCGATATCCACTTCAACCCCACCTTTGAACGACACACTGACCATAGGAAATGAAACTGTTGTATAATTACTAAAATCATAGCATGTGTCAAGCAGTTCATCCCCATTTGTCTTGGGATAATTCGACATTTTTTCGTCGAATGCTTCCTTGAGTGCCTTGTATGCTGTAGGAGGCAGCCTAGTGATGACCGTACCGGAGTCGATGATGGCTCCGCTCGTAGTAAAAATTGATGGATCTATTGGTAGCTGGGAACCTCCAACACTCATTCCAACGATGTCAATGCCATAAAAACTTGAGGAAGCTGGGGATATTGGAGTGAATCCCGCAGTCTGAGAGACTTTTCCCCCAAAGTTTAGGTAGCCGGTTAAGCTAGGGGTTGAAGGTAAACAATAAGAGAATTGCTTTTGGTATTTCTCCGCAGTTTGTGATGGTAAGGATACCGAAGAGGGGCTTAGTCCTACCAAACCGGCTGCCTGGCCGAACAAGCCATTATTGCTTTGGCCGCACCCGAACAGGAAGTTTGTGAAAACGTCCGATGATGAAATGGTTAGTGTTTCGGTGGCGAAAAATCCTTGGGAGTAGGATTGGTCACCATATATAACTTGGTAGAGGCATGTCGAGCTTGAGGCAGAGCAACCCCTTTGACCTGCATATGAACATGACAAAGAAGTAAGCTTCAAATATACTTTTTTATCCCAGACCATTGTTTTCAATTATGAAATTCATGAAATTTACACGTCAAGAATTTGGCAAAAACAAAAAATTACTGGTAGGGAGCAAGTTGCATGATGCTGAGGAACACGAAACATTATTGTATGAGGTTGACTTGGTTGGGTCGAACTTTTGTTCCTTTTGCGGATAGCAGGACCCTAAGCATGGCTGACATTGAGTCCAAGTGATGTCACTGCCGGTGTCGAATTCAAGGGTAAAATCCTTTTTTGGTGTGCCAAGGCCGACAGTAACCACGTAGTTGCCTGTGCCAATGGCGATACCTGACCGGGCTGGTAGTTTTGTCACCATCTCCTCAAAAATGCCATGGCCTGAGTTCTTGGAGAGTTTAGCTTGAATCGAGTCCACTCGAAGTTGGTCTTGGAGGAGGAATTGTACATGTGACCGATCATTCAGTACTTGCATGCACGGACCATACTTGTGCTGAACTTGCAGAGATGAAGCCTTGTCGATCACTGAAACACATAACCTATAGTTAGTGCTGCTTAGTGCATTAGGTAGAAAATTAATTTCATTTCAACATCATAAAATATACATATGTATTTGTCACACAATCATGAACCCTTACTAGATTGGTTGCAGGAATCTGATGCCAACAGAGAATTGACTTCCAGGGTATGAACATATTTTTTTATATGCTCATTTGCTTCAACTGCATAACCCTTCTTCAGAGAACACAAAGGGCATAGAAAAAGAAGAAAAACATAGATGAAACTGGTAAATTTGATGGAAGAAATGAGATTGGCCATAAAAAACAATCAACTTGTATTGCTACTAATTATGTTCTCATACAACTCATAAGTGCTCTGCTTTCTTCCCTAGCTAGCTTTGTATCCTATATATATACGCACACATATTCAAGCAAGGCGTGGATCGCAATGAAAGACTTGAAGGAAGGCTGACTTCATGAAATGTACTGAAGTCAGTGTGGATCGTCTCCGGTCTAATACCACAAGTCCGTCATAAACTGCGCAATTTTTCAATCAATTAAAAGAATGTATCTTTAACACTAGATTTTAGGTTTGCTTTTAAAGTTCACCTGTTCAGTTAGTTCTATGAATCGTAAGATTACTTAGATTACTAAAATTTATGTGATTATTAATTTTATAATCCGTGAAATTATTCAAAATATATATAAACTTACCCAACCCCCCCTCCACGCACACACATATATGTGTGTGTATACATGTTTGTTTCTTTTGGGCCTTAATGCCCCTGTTGTAACAAATAATAATTAAAAAAATAAAATGAAAATCAAAAGGATGTATCACGTTGGTGCATGTATATAAAAACACCTCAAGTCTTAAGAATCGGAAATTGTATATATAAATATGAATTATATTATAAATCTTGGCTCCCTTTCACTTTTGTTTTGATTTTCTAATCCTTTACTCGAAAGTGCGTGGAAGTTTCTCTCTCGAGTTGCCGGGTCCAATTGTCAAAGATTTCAAATGACCAGCTTCTCATAAAAACTTAATAGAAAGGAGAGTGTTTATTTACACAGTAATTTTAGCTTTTAAAATAAATCGTGTAAATATTATATTTGATAATATTAAAAAATAATTTATTGTTTGGTAAGACCATTAAATTTTATATTCAAATTATCATCTTACACACAGTAACTGAGAACTGCCTCTCGCGTTTATGCCAGGTGAGTTAATTCACCTGACATAGATAAAAGAAGTATTCATCTGGCATGGTATCAGTTGTTCATTAGATAAAAAAATATTTATTTAAATTATATTTTATTTAAAAAATTAATATTTAATATTATTATATAAATTGAAAGAATATTGCAAGATAATGTAATATTTATGAAATTTGATGGTAATTTCAATTTTATTTCTAATGATATTTTATTAAATTTTGTTACATAATTAAAAAACCATCAAAATTATAATTTTTATCATATGAATTTCAGACGTGATGAAATTATATATAATTTAATGAATTTATTTAAATTATATTTTATTTAAAAAATTAATATTTAATATTATTATATAAATTGAAAGAACATTGCAAGATAATGTAATATTTATGAAATTTGATGGTAATTTTAATTTTATTTCTGATGATATTTTATCTAATTTTGTTTCATACTTAAAAAGCCATAAAAATTATAGTCTTTATCATATAAATTTCATAGATAATAAAATTATAAATAAATTAATGGAATAATAAAAAATATTTGATATAAAATATTATTTAATTAATAATAGTTGAATCTACAATATTTAAATTAAAAACTATCAATATTAATATATATATATATATATTATTTTATAACATCAATTTGAAAATTAAAAATATTAAAACATGTCATTCAATCTATTTTCATGATTTTTTTAAATTAATTATTTTTAGTATTATTAAATCATTTTTATATATTAATATTAAAAATAAATTTAAAAAATATTATTTTAATATATTTCAAATCACAACATACTTTAAAAAACAAATAATTATTATTACATTACATAACAACCATTAAACAGTCAATGTAATAAATAATCATTATTACATTACAAAACAA
This sequence comes from Populus euphratica, assembly GCF_000495115.2. Taxonomy (NCBI): domain Eukaryota; kingdom Viridiplantae; phylum Streptophyta; class Magnoliopsida; order Malpighiales; family Salicaceae; genus Populus; species Populus euphratica. Next base: position 1,714,227 of record NW_011499853.1, read on the forward strand.
TTGAAGCCGTTCATGGCTGACTGCAGATTCCAAACTGTTGCGCGCATAGATTTCTCCACCATGTATTCCCAATCCCATTTACTGTTTAATGGTTGCTGCATAGATTTATACACCTGCAAATAATATTTTAATTAAAAAATATATTATATCAAATTATTAAAGAAAATATTTATATTTACATTTTAAAAGTTATTTTAAAAAATTTTAAAAATTTAGTTTTTTATTTACTTCAAATTAATATTTTTATATTTTTTTTAATATGCTAATATTAAAAATTAATTTAAAAAATAAAAAAATATTTTTATATATTTTTATATTAAAAAAATACTTTAAAAAGGAAGTTCCATAAAGTGATTTTAAATAATTAGAATCGTTCTCTAGCCAATCAACGGATAAAGCAAGCAAATACATGGAAACTTTATTTCCATAAAGTCAATTTATGTGGAAAAAAACAGGCGGAGACGAGGACCTAAAACTATTGAAAGTCAGTACACGGCATTTCTCAATTGTTGTTGTTCATACAAGCTCCATCGCCATTGCCTCGAGGGCTGCTATAATCTGGATTTTCCATGAGGGACATGCATTATTGTAACTAGATTGATGTATCTAGAGTCTGTAATGACATAAAACAAGACACATAAAAAATAAAATAAAATAAATTATAAAAAATATACTTATCATCTTCTTTTGTTAGATTATTGAAACAATTTTTTAATTGCTCAGAATTATTAAATTTCTTAATCTCTTTTTTTATTGTTTAGAAAATAATTAATAATATTTATATTGGTTATTTTCTTAATGGTGTAGAGCCTAGATATTGGCTGCAATAGTTTGAATTTTCCACGAGGGACATGGATTATTGTAAGACCAAATCTTTGTATCTTCAATTTATGGTGTAAGAAGAGATTTATAATAAAAAGATGATGTTTTCATTCAATAATGTGATACATGTGGTATGTTCAATTTATATAGAGTTTATAAAACCATGTAATAAGATACATAGAGAAATAAAATAAAATAAATTATAGAAAATATACTTGATTATCTTCTTTGATTAGAGTATTGAAATAATTTCTTAATTACTTAAAATTATTGAATTCTTTAATGTCCTATATCCAAACTTTATTTGCTTTTTAAAATTGATTTTTATTAATTTAATTTTTTAATATTTTTAAAATAATTTTAATTCACTGATACCAAACTTTATTTGCTTTTTAAAATTGATTTTTATTAATTTAATTTTTTAATATTTTTAAAATGATTTTAATTCACTTATATTAAAAAAACATTGTTTTAATTAAAAAGAATACTTTTACTTCCAAGTCTTCCACATTTACATGCAAGACCAAAAAAGAAGGCATGTATATGTCCTGTACAAAGTGAAGGATTACGCGTGTAAGAGGAGACAAGAACGCTTACTTCCAAGTCTTTGATTGAAGCTTTACCAATGAGTCCCTTTGTTTTTTTGACAAATAAATTAAAGGTGTTCCAATTAAGCAATCTAACGACGTCATGGTTGTTAATGGCAATGGAAGAAAGTCATCGTTAAAAAAGAGAATATTATGATCTTCGTTTGTGCCTGTTCGTGGCGGGAAACCATTCTTGGACAATCTGACCATTAAACAAAAATATAAAATAGCTAAGCATTCTACTGTTTCAATGGCTGTAGCTCCGCAGCCAATTTCACTGTAGTTATTATTCTATTTTTAAAAAAAATGAAAAATATCCTATCCACATAATCTTAAAATTTTCTCGACCCAAGATAGCAAGCCTCTTGACAAGCAACAATGTTATGTTTTATGCTATTATAGCTTAGAAATTGGCTTGACTAGCATAATGCTGATGCTCTTATGGCTAAGCTATGCAGTATTTGAGTTATTAGATCATCTGTTTTTTTTTAATATTTAAAAATAAATATTTTTATATTTAGATGAGATTTTAAATAGATTAAATTGAAGCACAAAATCTAACCGGACTTACACTTGAATTTGAAAACATTTTATTGCTATTGATTTGGAGCCAACTCCATTAAGATTCATGTTCATATCTTAGTTACAACCACCGAGAGAAAATCCAATCCTTTATTTTTTTTACGATTAATAAAGATTACAGTGCAAATCCATGGCTGAGCATCTCTAAAAAAACAAAACAAAAAAAAAAAAAAAAAAAAAAAAGATTGCAAATGGATCATCCAATGCTACAAATGCAAGACAATCAACCTTGGAACTAGGTAAAGAATAATATTTGAAAAAGATAAAACAGAACGATCCAGCTCTACGATGCTGGGCTCTCCGCATGTATCAAGATTTTTTTTAATAAAATTTTCTTAAATTATCAAAAATAAAGAGACCTAAAAGTCCTATATTCACATGTAGCAAGATAAAAGGGAACTGTCTAGCCCTACGATTTTAGACTCTCCCCGTGCAGGGGCGGAGCCTTTTACAAGGCTAAGGAGGGTTGTAGCCCAGGTTAAATAAAAATTAATGATTTTTTTTTTAATTTTTATATAGCAAATCTTGTCTTTCTTTTCTTATTTGTTAAAGCAAATTTATATTATACTTTCGGTATCTTTTACAACAAACCTAAACCTAGTGTCTCACTTTTCCTTCCAATACAAAATAATTAATAGCCATCAGCCGTCACTTTATTTTAGCCACCCAATTTTTCTTCCAATACTAATTAATTAGTTATATTTTATAGTAAATCTATTTAAATATAAATAATTGATTGATTCACATATCTTCTAAATAACTTGAAATTTTAGCTATTTTTCTCTCAACAATATACAATTTTAGCTTGGATTTTGAAGAAGAATCTATACAAAGAGCCACAAGAGTGTAAAATCATCAGGTAAGAATTTACAAGCCATGACTTTTCATTTTGAATTCAATGTTTCATATTCATTACAATAGATTATTAGTGGAGTAAACAATAGACTGTACCCTAAAAATGAATATATGCTAACACACTAGTAGTTTAGTACTAATAATTTACTGGTTATTTCAAAGTTAAGTTTTTCTAATCTCCTAGTAGTTTGCATTACTAGTTTATCCTTGTATATTTTGTATTTTATGAGTTTTTCTAATCTCCTAGTAGTTTGCATTATTAGTTTATCCTTGTATATTTTGTATTTTATGAATATTCTATTATAGCATTAGTATCTTTTCATCTTGCATCTGACCTCCCTAATCTTTTTTACTTGAATAGGTTATAAATTATAATGGAAAATCAAGGAAACAAGAGAGGAAAAACTATGTTTTCATTTTTTAAATCAAATGAACAAACATCAACCAGTAAAGGGCATTCTCCTTCCAATGTTGATGTGTCAAATCATAGTGGACAACCCCCTTTCAAATCTCAAAGAGTTGAAATTGATGTTAATACTCTTGAACGAGATCCTAGGTTACGAATTCCAGTACGGAGACATCCTATTAATCAACAAGATGAAATTAGAAGAGCTTATATCAAAATGGGTCCATATCAACCTAAGTTAGCAGAGTATCCAAGAACTGAATCAAGGAGACAGTATCGTTGATTTCAGTACACTTGGTTTGATCAATTTCCTTGGCTAGAGTACTCTCCATCAAAGGATGCAGTATTTTGTTTTCCATACTTTATCTTTGAAAACAAAGTGCCTCGTCATCTCACATTCACCACCGAAGGCTTTAGAAGTTGGAAGAGGGTTAATGATGGGGTTAGATGTGCACTTTTGATGCATGTGGGAAGTCCCACTTCACCATATAACAATGCTGTGAAATCTGCTGAAGATTTAATGAAAGTAAGTAAACATATTGATAAAGTGTTGAATGCACAAACTATTGAAGAAGTTTAGAAAAATCGATTGAGACTTATGACAACAATTGAAAGTGTTCGATGGCTTAGCTTACAAACATGTGCATTTAGAGGTCATGATGAATCTTCGGCTTCTAATAATCGAGGTAATTTTTTGGAGATTATAAGACTTATGGGGAGATTGAATGTTGACATTGATGATGTTGTCTTAGAAAAGCTCCGAAAAATGCAAAGTATACCTCGCCGACTATTCAAAAAGAGATTTTGCATATTCTTGCAAACAAAGTGAGGAAAAAGATTTGTGAAGAAATTAGAGATGCAAAGTTTTGTATTTTGGTTGACGAAGCCAAAGATACATCAAATAAAGAACAAATGGCTATTGTTTTGAGATTTGTTGACATTCAGGGTTTTGTATGAGAGTGTTTTTTTAGTATTGTGCATGTTTCAGATACTACTTCTTCGACACTTAAAAAAGAAATTTGTGATGTGCTCGCTCGATATAACTTGCATATTTTCAATATGCGAGGTCAAGGGTATGATGGTGCTAGCAATATGTGTGGCGCATGGAATGGATTACAAGCTCTATTTCTCAGAGATTGTCCTTATGTATATTATGTACATTATTTTGCTCACCGACTACAACTAGCATTAGTTGCAGCAGCTGAAAATTAGATTTCTATTTGGTTATTTTTCTCAAATTGACAACCATTATCAACCTTATTTGTGTTTCTCCCAAACATCATACCGAGTTACATTATGCTCAGGCTATAGAAATTGCACATATGGTAATTACTGGAGAACGTGAGACTGGTAGAGGGGCTAATCAAATTGGTAATTTACATCGAAGTGGAACTACTCACTGAAGCTCTCATTTTGATTCTATTTGCAGCTTAATAGATATGTATGGTGCAACTATTACTGTGTTTGAAAGTATGGTTCAAGAAGGATCTTCTAATTCTATACGTGGAGAAGCTGGTGGTTGTTTGATTGTGATGAAATCTTTTGAATTTATATTCATCTTATATTTGATGCATAAAATAATAGGGATTACTGATTTATTTTGTCGAGCTTTGCAACAAAAATCTCTTGACATCTTAAATGCAATGGATCTTGTATCAACTACTAAAGCATTGCTTCAAACTTTGAGAGATACCGGATTTGATCTTCTCCTTGCAAATGTGCAATTTGTTTGCATAAAATACGAGATTGACATACCACATATGAATGCTTCATATAAAAAGGCTACAGGTCGTTCATGTCAATAACAAGGTTCAGTGACAGTTTACCAGCATTATCGTTATGATATATTTAACTCAACAATAGATTTTCAGTTGGGAGAATTAAATTCTAGATTCAGTGATGAGACAGTGGAACTCCTTGTACTTAGCTCTGCTTTAGCACCTAAAGATAACTTTAAATCATTTAAAGTTGATGCTATTTACAGGCTTGCTGAGAAATTTTATCCTGAAGATTTCAATGAACAAGAGATGTATTATTTGAGATCTCAGCTAGAGCATTATCAGATTGATGTGATTCATCATGAGAGCTTTCAGAATATGTCTATCATTTCTGAATTATGTTGAGGATTGACTGAAACAAATAAGTTGCAGCACTATCATTTGATTGACAGGTTGATTCGTCTTATTTTGACTTTACCTGTTTCGACTTTACCTGTTTCCACTGCCACTACAGAGCGGGCATTTTCAGCTATGAAACATGTTAAAATTGTGCTTCGCAATAAAATGGAAGAGGAGTTCTTAGCAGATTCTATGATGATTTATATTGAATGAGAACTTGTTGAAAATATTGATTCGGATTTGATTATAGATGAATTCTATTCTACAAAACATCGAAGGATGCAGCTTTGATAGTATAATTTATTTATTTTTATTTTAAATTTTATATACTTTAAATTTCATTTATATATATATATATATTATGTTATGTATTTGACTTAAAATTTTATTGTTAACTTAACAAATTTACATATTTGAGTGAATGGTTGATTTTAAAAAATAATTTCTACGTATTTATATTATAGCCCAGCATAACAACAATTCCTGGCTCCGCCCTTGAGTCCAAGTGAGGTCGCTGCCAGTATCGAATATGAGCGTAAATTCCTTTTTTGGTGTGCCAAGTCCCACAGTAACAACATAATCACCAGAACCGATGGATGCACCAGACTGGACCGGCAATGTAGCCTGCTTCTCTTGGAAAACACCATGACTTGAGATCCTAGCATGAATTGAGTCCACTCGGTGTCGGTCTCGAAGGAGGATTTCCATGTTAGAAGGAGCATTTGCTGTTTTTTCTTGATTTAATACCTGAATGCATGGGCCACTCCTGTGCACTACTTCCAGGGATAAACTGTTGGAAACTGAAATGCATGCACCTTGAATTAGTGTGATTATATAAAAATCAAAAAATTAAAATATTTGCAACTAAACCAATATATATATATAATCAACATAAATCAAGATATGATTGTTAAAATGGAGATTAAACCTTTAAAAGTTTGGTTGCATATATATATATATATATATATATATATATATAATCAACATAAATCAAGATATGATTGTTAAAATGGAGATTAAACCTTTAAAAGTTTGGTTGCAAGCTGTTGATGGCAGAAGAGATTTGACATTAATAATATGTAGATAGCCTTTCGTAATCTCATCTTCTTCAACAGCATACCCCTTATTCAAAGAGCACAAAACAAGAAAAGCATTGACAAAAAATGTAAGAGAGATGGAAGAAATGGGGGTCACCATTGGAAACAAGTAGTTCTTCTCTTGATTGTGTAAGTCTCCACAACTTATAAGCTCATAGGGGCCTTATATACTATAAACCATAAGCTATGGATGATGAACAATATAAAGATCATGAACAGTGAGCTAATCAAATCAACTGCAGATGATCAACTAAAGCAATGGAAGTCTTGTCTCCGTTATCAGCAGTAGACCGTGTTTTTTCTTCGTCCACCACTTTAGCTCCATCGTGGGCGACAAGTCTACGCCCATGATAGCTTTTCTAGTTTCATTATATATCCACCTTAAATGGTATTTACTAAACCTTACCACCACCGAAGTATATATATTTATATATAACCTTCTCGAGTGTTGCTATGACTAAACAAACAGATTTTAACTATCTAATGTCTAAGCTCTGGTATCCAATAAAATGGAAGCTTCACTCATGTTTGAAATTGTGGGTTCGAAATAAATAGAATAATATTGAGTGAAATGATAGTTTAAAGCTACACACCATGAACAAATGAAAAAGGTAAATATATAATCTAATAAATTTTAGAGAAAGAAAAATATTTAATACATTTATATATTAAACCAAGTGTGACAAGTGCGCCACTAGCATCCCATTTTATGAATGTACGTAGATGGAGGGAGTCCTGTACTTTTTATTCATTACTTGATCTCTTTTGTTGTAATCTGAATTCTTACTTTTATTTTTGTATATATTTTGATAAAAAAAATATTCAAAAAATATATTGATAGGATCCTTTACGTGGAAGTTTCTCTTTCAAGTTACCGGATACGATTGTCAAATAGTTCAAATCAAACTGGACCAGCTTCTCATAAAAAAATTAATCGGATCCTTAAAATTAAAAACATTAGAACATATGCCTGTTTGCTTCAATCATTCAATCTATTTTTCATGAGTTTTTATTAAATTAATTATTTTTAGAGATTAATATTAAATATAAATTTTAAAAAAATAAAAAATATTATTTTAATATATTTCAAAACAAAAAATACTTTAAAAAATAAATAATCACTATTACATTACAAAACAACCATTAAACAGTAAATGTGACCCTTTGAAGACGTTTATGGCTGACAATAATTTGTTTGCAATTTCTAACATGACAAGTCATGCCCTGCAAATACCAAACTGTTGCTGCATAGATTTCTCCACCTTGTGGAATTCTTAATCATTCTCAATCACAGGTCATATAGAGGAACTTATTTTTTAATATTTTTAAAAAAATATTAAATTAATATTTTTTATAATTTATTTAAATGATTTTGATAGTTCAATGTTAAAAATAAAAATAATTTAAAATAAATAATATTTTAATGTATTTTCAATTAAAAATACTTTAAAAAGTATACCATATCAAAATATTAAACACAATTAAAACATGCTTGTTTTTATATTTTAAAAGTAATTTTAAAAAAATAAAATTTAAAGAAATACTTAGCCCAAATGATGGATGCATGGAGTTTTAGCAGTATGAAAGCACCATGCCAATGCTGCCTAGCATTTGTAGATGCTTCAGCATTAAACTTAGCCCAAATATTATACAAAATAAAAAATTTAAAGAAATACTAGAGTGGCTTGGATAATAATTGTAGAAGTGGGGAAATTATAAATAGAACACAGTACCCACGTAAATGCAGCCTAAAAATGGTTCCAAATTTCCAGAACATTGAGAGGAGGACCATCCTTTTCCCTCCATGCAAAATTTTAAATGTAGTGGTGATTATTTTTTAAATTATTTTTATTTAAAAATATATTAAAATAATATATTTTTTAAAAAAAATTATTTTTAACTTAGTGTCAAACGATCTAAAAATATAAAAATTTATATTTTTATAAAACACTTTAAATTATACATTTCTAAAAATGATGAAATTAGGATATTTTTTAGAAAAAATGATGTAAAAAAATAAAAATCAATCATTATTTATTGGTTAGAAGTATTATTTTTTAAAACCATTAATCTTTGCCCTACATACTCAAGTCTGGACCAATTTTTTTTATATTAAGAAAAACAATATTTTTTAAGTTTTTTTTAAAATTTTCTTTAAAAAAAAAACAATGTTCAAACAACATAATCTTAAAATTTTCTCTTAGACAAATTGAATTCTGACGAGGTGAACTTCACATATTATAATTTTACGACTCTTTTGTTTTTTTAAAAAAGAGCTCATAAAAAGTTATTGACACCTTGAATCCATATGCACAGCAGAGCCTAGTAACGAAACTGTTGTTTCTAATCTACTTATCTAATATCATCAAAGAAACTGAAATTGTTGTTCCTTGCAAGAATTGACATCATTAAGGCCCTTGTTTTCATTTCTCCTCCGCTAGAACAGACTTTAGAGAGTGAGAGAAGGGAGATTGAGCCTGAGATCTTTCTCAAAGCAGGATATATATATATATAGAGAGCTAGAAAAATGATTGCATACTTCAATTATATTGTCCTTTCAATCACGTAGAAGGAGGATTAACTATAACTTAATCTGAAACATAAATGCTTTGTGTATTTCGAGGTTTTTTTTAAAAATATTAAAACACAGCGAATGTCGCACCAAGAGCATTTAATAACGCACTTTCAAAGTACAATATGTTAATCAAACACTTTCCTTTTCTATCTACAGCAGCAGCAGCAGCAGTGCTGCAATCAATCTCTAAGCCGAACACAATATGACATCTACAAGTTTCTTAGTGATTTGGACATGCTCAAGTTCTAAGCTTGTGAGTCTGAATTGGGTCTGCTCTTCCAGTTGCTGAACTGTCTCAGAGGATCTTTACAAAATTGAGATCATAGGCCCAACTAAATTTGCCGGTTGTTGTTGGACTGGGTTTCTCTTTAGATACTAAACACCCATTTAGTCCAGAAGATAATCAGAAAAGGTTAATGGACACACAGCCACCCTGGAGTGAGCTGGGGAGGTGGAGGTGGCACTGCCACCCTTAGCCCAAAAGACAATCAGAGTGGTTACATAGGTTAATATGTAAATGGCCCACACGTAACATGCCTATTTTATTTGCTTAAAATGATATTTTGTATGAGATTAGAAATTCAGTGGAGTAATTATTAAATTAATGGTATAAAAGCTAGTTTTCAAGGATGTTCGTTGGATTAATAAGTTGAAGGGTAAATTAGCAGTTGAGAGAGAGAGAGAGAGAGAGAGAAATAATTGAAATATCATTGTGATTAGAGAGAGATAGAAATTAAGATTATTTAAGTGTCTTTCAATGTAAAAGGTAAGCGAGAGAGAAAAACGAAATAATAAAACTTGGAAGCTAAAATTCAACCCCAAGGTGTTTGGTAGAGGATAAATAAATAAAATAAACTAATTCAACCAAAAAAACCTTAAACTTATATATATATATATATTAACGTTTGAGAATAAAAGGAGGAGGGAGGCACCATGTTCCTCGATGGAAAATAAAGAGCTGAAGCATTGTGGATGGAGTTGAAATTCTTGACAAGATGGCATGGTTACATACGATAAGAAAGCAGAAGGCATTCGGTGGACGCACCGAACTAGTCAAGGTCATTGAACGTGCGGTGTCAAGTGCGCTGTAAAATGTTTGGCACCAGAAGGATAATGCATATTAGGGTTGCTGCCGTAATCGTCATCATGGCATGTTCGGTTAAGTGGATTGGATGGCGTTAGGGTCTTATCTTTAGAGATTGCAAGAGGCGACCTTTCTTGGAGCACAGAAGAATCACAAAATTATATGATTTGGTGATTCATACCTTGATCTGTCTGTTTGTACTTCTGATATTTTATAGCTCGACCATTGATTAATTAATTGTGAAGAAAAGGGGTCCCGTGCTTTCATTAAATTTCCAAGACTCAAGTTTTTTACACGCGCACACACGCCCAACTAAAAAACCTATAAATCATCGTAGAATTTCACTGTTTATATTTTTTTTATATCTTGCTCATTTTCTTTTTTTTTATTTACTATTATTTTTTATAATTTCAACCGTGAACTTTTTTTAACAATTATCTAGATTAATGAATCAATCAAGTCAACTAAATTATATCATAACAACTTTTATATGGTTTTATTTTAGATTGTTAGGTTAAAAGATTTTTTTTCTTTTTATTTTTTTAAATTTTATCATTACATCTTTTGTAGCGATTGATCAAATTATTTATGTATCGGCTAAATTTATTGAGTTATGTTTAGTCAAATCCCACATAAACCTAGGCTACTTAATAAATTGGGTTGGGAGGTTTCTCATGCCAATCTCATTTTTAAATGATTTTTATCAATCAAATAAAATATAAATAAAATATTTATAAATTGAATAAGTCAATTATATTATATTAAAATAACTTTTATATAATTTAATTTTAAATTTATACAAAATAAAAAATCAAATTAAAAAAAATTGAGCTACCCAGCCATATAAATAAATAACACTAAGCATAACACGGGATTCAAACTTAGCTGCTTCTTTTTTTTTCCCGGTCGAGCTTGACCATGATTGCTATTCAATCACAGCACCACCACATGGAGTGGAAAGCTTTTGATCCATTTCAACCAATCACTTGTCATTTCGTTAGGGGCTATGGTTTTTCTCATTGTGAAACGAATGATAGCCTAAAATGTCGTTAGCATTTGTATTTCTAGTGTTGTTTACCCTTCTTAATAAGTTCCTGCTTCCAGCTAAAAAGGATTTTATAGTCTAGAAACTCCCTCCACCCACTACTCCTTTCTCAGTGGCTCCAAAAGCACATGGTATTTTCCCAGCTCCCAATCACGTAGAGTTAAAATATTGGTTGCCCAACGGCACAACATTATTGGGAGCAGAACCCACGATTAAGCTACCATATACCTGCCTCAAATCACAAGTCAACTTCGATTATCTTTTACAATCAACATCCTCGATGAATGATCTTGAAGAAGGTCCCCCCTCTCTACCGCCATGATTGTTTGATTAACCTTCACGACGTGCATGGCTCGTGTGACGGACGGGTCCCTGCTCTATTTCTCCATGCTTGCTTCAAGGCATTAAAAGGCATAATTCCACTCTATAAAGCCAGGATTAATCATGGCTCTAGCTTGATAGGGTGACCAGCTGTTCGAATCTCTCGATGAACCTAGATGACTTGTAACTCACTCCATGGATCCAAGCTTTTAAATTAGGGCAACAAGTTGGTCAAGGGTCAACTCCCATCTCCTTTTTTCAACTCTTGTTTGGCGAGGGACCGGACATTCATCTATGTGCTCTGCTAAGTAATGTATCCTGACACGAGGAGGGCACCCTGTATAGATTTCCCCCGGTTGAGAGCATGGATGGGTCCCAGCCTTCTTGTCATGATGTTCAAAATTTTCTTAATTTTCTAATCCACGTCCCGGACAAATCTGATTGCTCGGACAGTGGAAAAGGCTGGAAGAACTTTGGCAATGGCTTGTTAATTTAGTCGGTAGAATTATTTGATGTTATCCCAACTTTCTGAAATGATTTGGCACGACATCTCTGCAGCTTCATCCAATTGTAGTGCCCACTTTCAATTAATTATCGTCTCAATTCAAAAATAATTCAATATGTTGGATAAGGTTATAAAATATAATTTATAATATTTTATAATATTTTTCTTTTTAAGGCTTGAAATTACTTGTATTATTTTCTATTATTAATTAAAAAATAAAATGAAAATGACAAGATTCAACCGCAGATTTTAATATAATATCAAATAATTATTTTAATTTAAAAATTTAAGTTGTTATATAAGGTTTTAAAATATAATTTATATTATTTTTAATAATATAAATAATATATTTAAAAAAATATATATAAACATCTAACTCACTAAAATATGATTTGATGTTTTACTATGGATGCATAACATGTTTTAGAGCCTGGTATTTTAAAATAAGTTTTACTAGGGTATAACATGTTTTAGAATATTTTTTATTTGATAATATATTAAATAATTTTTTATATTTTTTAAAATTTATTTTAAAATTAATATACTAAATTGATCTAAAAAATAAAAAAAATTTAATTTGAAGAAAAAAATCATCTTTTTACATAATCGCTTTTCAACCGAAAAAAAAAAACATTATCAAAAATTAAAGAATAGTCTCATACAGAAAATAGAGGGTATTAAAATATTACTCTTAAAAGACTACACCTCACATGCGCATTTTAAAGCGAGGCTTGTGATCTAAAATAAGACCCAGCATTAAAAAAAAACGAATTATTGAGGTAGCTTGCGCTCTCCGCTCGCTGGGAGCCACTCTAAGCTTTATAGATAATTAGTGTTGAGCTGACATGCGCATTCTTGGGTTCCCTAAATTCATGATTTCGGAGGCTGTTCTATTATATTCACACGTCATTGGACTTGTAATAAGTTGGCAAGAGAGATTAGAAAAAACTTGTGCAAGTTGAGAGATGGGAATCTGCGTTTCCTCTGCATCTTCTGAGATACACCAGGCAGATGATGGCCTTGAAAATGTCATGCATGTCCAAGAGGATATTGTTTCTCATGGAATTGAGAAGCTTGGTTCTCTTTACTCTAAAGAAGGAAGCAAGGGAGTAAATCAAGATGCTGCTGTTGTTCACCAGGTTGGTTCATGCTATTTATTCTTCACTAGATTTCACCCTTTGTTGTTTTTTTGAAGTCTTGTTGCTGATTGGAACTTGTTCTTCTTACGAAGGGCTATGGAATGGAACATGGAGCTTTCTGTGGAGTTTTTGATGGGCATGGAAAGAATGGTCACATAGTGAGCAGGACTGTGAGAAATAGGTTGCCATCACTCTTGCTAAATCAAAAGAACGCTCTAGAAAAGATAAAGACCGTTAGAGATCACAACAATGAGAAAACAGATGGTGGTTTAGCACCGTTACCAAGTGAAAGTTTTCATAAATGGAGAGAGGCATGTATTTGTGCCTTCAAGGTGATGGACAAGGAGATCAAGCTTCAAGAAGGTCTGGACTGCTCTTGCAGTGGAACCACTGCAGTAGTTGTCGTGAGACAGGTAAGAAAGCAAGCTATTTTGAGCAAACAAATCCTCTCGAATCAATCTTTTCCTTTTCATATGTAAAGGAAAGGATGTTTATTTATCTGTCGTCTCATTGTTTTGTTTGTTATTTGGAAAATGAAAACAGGGTGAAGATCTTATTATAGCTAATCTTGGAGACTCGAGGGCTGTGATGGGCAGAACCAATGATCAGAAGGGAATCATGCCTGTTCAATTAACTACAGATTTGAAGCCTGGAGTACCAAGTAGGACATCCTTCCTTCTCAATTAAAAGGCAGAGATGCAACAACTTTTAATGGTAACATGGAAATTTATCCCCGCACTCAATTTTTAAAACCGGGTCATCTTATAATTCAGGTGAAGCAAGAAGAATAAGGCAATGTAATGGCAGAGTACTTGCACTAAAGGAAGAGCCTCACGTCCATCGAGTCTGGCTACCTCATGAAGATTCTCCAGGCTTAGCCATGTCTCGAGCTTTTGGAGACTTTCTGCTCAAAAACCATGGAATTATTGCATTACCAGACATCTCTTATCACCGAGTAACTTCCAAGGATCAGTTCATTGTCCTCGCATCAGACGGGGTAAGCAACTGCCTCAACACAAAGATGAGTAGAATCCAATTTTTATTGCAAAGGTGAAGTGATAATTACTGGTTTGTGTTACTTGTCTCGTGTTACTTAGGTTTGGGATGTGCTTAGCAACAAGGAAGTGGTATCCATCGTTTCGGCAGCAGATAGTGAACAAGCAGCAGCAAAGGCTGTGGTGGAGGCTGCTACAGCTGCGTGGAAAAGGAAGTTTACTTCTTCGAAAGTAGATGATTGCACGGTGGTTTGCCTCTTCCTACAAACGAGAAAATAGCTGTCTGACTTCATCTTTTAGCCAGTCTTGTAATAGTTGAGCACAGCCTCTTTTCTTTTTGGTGCAGCTTATGTTCAAAATGTTGTGATACTGTCAGCTATTTTCAGATTTCTCATGAGAAACATAGAGGTCCCCAATGATAGAGACTCCCATTTAGTGTACAGGTGAGCATGGGAATCGTTGAAAATGCCTAGAGATTTTATAATAATCAACAAAACAACAGTAACACTTTGAGAACCGAAAGTGTTCAAGTATCAAACGATTGCAGGCTCGAATTAAGCCCCAAAGAATCCGAAAATCACATGCCTTTATTTATCAATCTCATCCCGGTGCTTTTTTTATGTGGAGCAGAATGTCTCCGTCCATACAGCCATAAGAGGTCTTGCGTGAAAATGGGTTCAACGCCCGTACCTTCTGCTTTTCTTAGTCACAAGAGTGTTAATGTAAATCAGCAGTATCAACTTCATCCGAGGAATCCTCATTTATATTTTAGAGTTTAGAGGGCACCTTTAATATGAACAATGAAAGAAAAAGGCAATGCATCCATCGCAGTAAGATTAAACTTTCTTTTTTAATGGAGGAAAAAGTAAGGAAAATCTATGGTCTACACAGTTGCACGTTAAAAATGGACTGCCTGCTGAAACTCTCCTTTCAAAAACTGGAAAAAGATCCTGTCAAGTCTTAAGGGTATTTCTGTATCCCCGCATAGCCGAGTGCAAAACTGCGCCAAGCCCAACATTCTTCAGAAATCATGCTTCATCATTTTTCAAATCATCTCCAAGCAAGTCGTCATATGAAACAGGTACTCTTATCCTCTCATGCACAGATTTGCGCTTCTCATCAGCACTGGACTGTTCATGCTGATATTGAGGTACTAGCTCTTTTTGAGAACTATCTGGTACGCTGACTGGTGTCTCATCAATGAATCCAGAGGCAGCTATTTGAGAGGAACACTCATTGTTTTGCTCCGGTGCTCGCCGAATAGTTTGTTGCCTAAATTGCTTCTGCAAAGGGGGTTCCAGATAATACAGATTGCTAGTATTCAAAACAAAGACATAACGCAACACAAGTAGAGGTACAGTGTAGTACAAAGATAAGCAACATGCATTGAAGCGACCACAGATACAGTGATGAAAGATTAAACTTATACATGGTTGTGTTTTCGCCGACAAACAGGCATAAACCCAAAAGTTGCCTCCTTGTTGGGACAAAACAATAGTTCATTAATCAAATGCATTTACGGGAATACAATAGTTACCCACCTCAAATTCCTTTGCTTTTTTCATAATCTCTTTGTAGGCCATTGGTTCTCTTGTTTTCATGATATTCCACAATATCCCACCACCTGTTCGAAAGCGTCTGCCATCAACCGTCATCTGCCCTCCACAGGACTGAATTGCATACACCTGAAACTTCCATTTTAGAATGCATGTCCAGAAAGAAAAGTCTAAACAGAACACACAGAAACATAGCAAACACTTGCAAAAAGGAGTGGGAAGAGAGCGGAAAAGGCAGTAGTGAATATAAAAACATGCTTTCAAGAGACAATATAAAAGATGGCACAATGCATTAAGAATGCAAAGCAAGAAATTAGCAGCAAAGAAAATTAACCATGAAAATAAGAAAATTATTCAAGGAATTAATATTAGCCAACAACCAAAAAGCTGGACAGCAGCATAGAAAATACCTTAAACAACCATCATTCACTAATGAGAGCAATGACGCCATCAGTTATAGCCACAAAGTTGTAAAAAACTACTCAAAGAACAAGGATTTAAGAACTTATTATGCATGTCTATATGATGTACTTCACATAAAAAGCACATGTAACTCAGTTTAAAGAGCAAGAAAAAGGCACTGTCAAGAGTGGGGGAAACATCGTTCTAATTTTTCAAATAACATTGGGGAGGTTTAAATATTGTTGACAATCTCAAAACACAGACCAAGTCAATAAAATGATAAAATGATATCAACCTACATAAAGAGAAAATGATCATGAAGTGGTTCAGCCAAGTTATATCTCATCTCAGAGCACACAATTTGAAACAGCAAATGGCTTTGACAACGAAAATCTGCAAGGGTAGGGAAACAATATTCAATGTCAGATTTTTTGGAAGGCTTTAAATAGAATGGATGAGCATTTGATGGCTCAGGGCCAATCCAGAATCATGTAAACCCAAATTCTCACCTTTCCTGTCAAGCAGCAAGTACAACTTGCTTGCCCATTACCAAAATGAATGCTGGTTTGTTTCAAGATAACAAACCTATTTGATAAGAAAAAAAAAAATGGAAGCAGATCTAAGCAGTAGGTTGCATCATCATCAGAAAGCACACTTGTGATGTCTCGACTTATCATGAGAAATAGCCAGTCCACATACAGAGAGACTTTCTAATCAAAGACTGCGGGGCAGGTAAAAAAAAATGCTTCACCAAGCACAAGGAGGGCAGCTCAACGGTAAAATATGAAATGCAACATCAGTCATCATGATACATAAACTTCAAAGACACTTGGCTATTGGGTATCTCAAAACATAACAGAAACACAGACCAGCATACACGGGAATGGTATCTACTGCAAGATTCTGAGAAGAAAGCATCATCAGGAAAGCACAAATTGCACAGCTTAATTGCATTCGCACAGGACATCATTCTTATTGATCAAACAATAAACAAATAATCTTTTTAGATGAATAAAGGAACATCACCTCTTTCACGAGATCACTTAATGCAGAAACCCCCAAACAACCTACAGCAGTATATACCATGTAGGATTTCTTCTCTTTCAAACGTCTACATGTATCTAACACAAACCTACAAAGGAAAACAACATTAGACCCAAAATCACATAACATATATCAAATTAGCAACACGTTATATTTAATTCACCATTATTTTTTAAGACAACATAACCAAACTAAAATTCCTTCATCTAACATCAGACCAAAACAGTTTATAAAATCAATGTGATGAAAGAATTTACTTGTTCACGTCAGTAAAGCTAGACCCAGGACCACCTCCTCCCCTCTTCTTGTTCTTCCTCTTCTTTTTATTACCGCCGCGCCGCCGCCTCTGGTTATTACTTTGAGACTCTGCATTTCCAAGATTCTCACTAGCACCATCGTGACTGCCATTGTTCAATCCTAAATCAGTATGTGAATTGTCGTCCACCACAAACTCTCCTTCTTCCACATCAACCATATCAACATCTTCAAAGTTGTCACGATCGTCGTCGTCATCGTCATCGAGAATTGCCTCCAATATATTCTCTCCTTCCTCCATCTAAGAAATTTTAAAAGAAAAAAAAATCAGAATTTCTAAGAGTTTGGAATTAAATTAAATACTTAAACCCTAAACAAAAACTAGAATAATTATCAGATAAATAAATGGAGATTAGAGAGGCAATGAGATATTAAAAAAAGAAAAAAAGCTAACCTTTCGAATAATTTTGCAGGTAACAGAGATGTCGTATCGCGGTTTGAGCTGAGGAATGCTGCTGCGTTTTGTGGGGTTCCAGGGTTTTTAGAGTGAAGAACTGTGACGTTACAAGTCGGCTGGCCTGGCTGGAAGGGGATTAATAAGCTATGGCTATTTCAGACTTTTCAAGAGTTTTGTGGGTTGGGTTTTATTTGGCCCAGTATACAACATTATGTGGGCTGAGAGCTTCTGGAGTGGGCCTTCAATCGTTACCTGGCTTAGAGCCTGGATCAGTGAGCGGCAAAGGCATAAATTTCCTCATGCTTTCAAGTTCATTACTAGCATTTGTTTTGCTCAGTGACTAAAACGACGAGATTTCGGGGGGGAAAAAAGACACGGGCTCTATGCCTCTATGGTGTTGCTTTGCTTGCACGGGAGGCGAAAGCTCGTACAACCGCCCGACATGACAAACTTGTGATCAAATGAAAATCATGGCAGCTACTTTTTTTGTAGTGAAAGACAGAGAGATCAATCAACTAGGCTCTCTTAGGCTGATTTTTTACTGGGTTTTATCTTATGACGAGGAAGCATGCCGGTAAATTGTGGGTGTGTGAAACAGCTGTTCGTTGCCCACTGGATGAATACAAATTTCAGGCCTGCTTATTGTCCGAATCCTTGACGGGCATCTCCTTCAACTGTCCGTATTTCAGGTTGCTTCCTTCCCACTGGGCTAGAGGAGTTTTTTTCCCAAGTTGTTTGGCAGGCAGGTTGAAATTAAATGTGTGTACAAACTTATCACCGTACTGTGTTTTGAGGAATGGGGACAAAAGAAAAGAAAAACAAAAATAATTTTCTTTGATTCAGATATTTTTTTTAATTATTTTAATGTACTAGTATAAAAAATAAAATTAAAAAAATGATATATATACTTCAATCTAATTCTAAATAAAAAAATACTTTAAAAAAATTATTAAATTGTTACCGTAATATGAAACAAGCTATAAGTTTTTTCAATTGATATTGTTTTAGTTTCGAACTCACGCAATCGTGGTTGATTTTGTAATGAAAAATCATTTATTAAAAAAAAGAAGGTGATGTCTAAGACTTATAAATTGTCCAGGCTTTCAATTGCTAATCAATCTGAAATATTGATTTTATAATGAAAAATCATAAAAAAAGAAGAAGAAGAAGAAGGAAATGATATCTCATCCTCGATGAATCGGAATCTTGATGTCCATTCACTTGTCTCTCCTCTTAAAGTTGAGAGATTCTTGGGGGAATGAAAGGAGCAACTGGATCCATTCATTTTCAGGCCTTGGTCCACCGCCCGCAACTTGGATCCCGACTACAATGATTTACGAGACATCAGCCGTGACGAAAGAAGCAAGAAAAAGTTCTGGCCACTCCCTCTCCTTGTTTTACGTAAATAAACAAGTGATATCTTGTAACACGCAACGTTGAAAATCACAATTATATCATCTACTCCGAGAGATGACACGACAACAGCTACCTGGCATCGAAAGCAATATGAAGCTCGGAGCATAAAAAAATTAGTTAAGTTCCTGCTG